>NC_059163.1:56344660-56579660 GCF_019923935.1 Bubalus bubalis
AGACCAAAGATGCCTATCCTAATCTACTCTTTAAAAGGATGGATCCATTTCAAATAGGTCCTAGGAACCATCACAGGAAGGAAAGAAAAAACGTTGTAAGATTGCATTCTAAATTCAAGTTAGGGAGAGTATTAAACTTCTTCTGAATAGCCCCAACAGCCAACAGTTAGAAGAAGAAAATTTGGGCTTGACGTAAGCATAAACTTTCCACTTTCCAAAGCTGTATAAAAAGGAACAACTGCCTCTTGGATATATTCTGCGTTTATCTATTTCCTTCCATTGAAACCACCACTGCACTGGTCCAAGCAGTCCAAGTTCTCATTTGGACTATTGCCAGCGCCTCCTAAAGTCACCCATTCATCCAACAAGCCCTTCCTGAGCCTCAGCTCTGTGCTGGATGCTACTCTAGATGCTGCAGACTCAAGGAACAGAACAAAAGCAGAACTCCTACCCTTAAGGAGTTTGCATACTACTCACTGGAAGCAAAAAATGAGTGAGTCATTCCTCAGTATCGGTTCCAGGATCCCCTGAAGATACCAAGAGCCTCCAATGCTCAAGTATGTTACATAAAATGACTGCACAAGTCCCATATACAAAATGGCTGTTCAAGACCCTACATAAAATGGCTGCACAATTTCCTACATAAAATGGCTGCTCAAGTCTCTACATAAAATGGCTGCTCAAGTCTCTACATAAAATGGCTACACAAATCCCATAAATAAAATGGCTGCACAAGTCCCATATACAAAATGGCTGTTCAAGACCCTACATAAAATGGCTGCACAATTCCCTACATAAAATGGCTGCTCATGTCTCTACATAAAATGGCTGCTCATGTCCCCTCCATAAAATGGCAGTGGTACAGTCAGGTCTAGGTATCAGTAAATCAAATTTTGAAATTCAGTCCTTGGTTGGTTGAAATCACAAATGGGGAATGCAAGGATATGCAGGGCTGACCATGTAATATACATGATGTTACACAGCAGATAGTCTGTATAGCATGACAGACGGTGATAGGTGCTGGATAGAAAAAGCGGTGGGGAGTATGGGGAAGGGAGGTGGGGCTTCAATTGTACATAGGGTGACTAGTGAAGGGCTCATTGAAAAAGATATACTAGAGCAAAACCTGGAATGAGATAAGGTACGGAGTTATGCAGACATCTGGAGAAAGAAACATTTTAAGCAGAAGGAACATTAAAGGTAAGAATCTTGACGCGGGACATTTGGAACCCTTATAGCAGAAAGTGAAGAGGAACTAAAAGGCCTCTTGATGAAAGTGAAAGTGGAGAGTGAAAAAGTTGGCTTAAAGCTCAACATTCAGAAAATGAAGATCATGGCATCCGGTCCCATCACTTCATGGGAAATAGATAGGGAAACAGTGGAAACAGTGTCAGACTTTATTTTGGGGGGCTCCAAAATCACTGCAGATGGTGACTGCAGCCATGAAATTAAAAGACGCTTACTCCTTGGAAGGAAAGTTATGACCAACCTAGATAGCATATTGAAAAGCAGAGACATTACTTTGCCAACAAAGGTCCATCTAGTCAAGGCTATGGTTTTTCCTGTGGTCATGTATGGATGTGAGAGTTGGACTGTGAAGAAGGCTGAGCGCCAAAGAATTGATGCTTTTGAACTGTGGTGTTGGAGAAGACTCTTGAGAGTCCCTTGGACTGCAAGGAGATCCAACCAGTCCATTCTGAAGGAGATCAGCCCTGGGATTTCTTTGGAAGGAATGATGCTAAAGCTGAAACTCCAGTACTTTGGCCACCTCATGCAAAGAGTTGACTCATTGGAAAAGACTCTGATGCTGGGAGGGATTGGGGGCAGGAGGAGAAGGGGACGACAGAGGATGAGATGGCTGGATGGCATCACTGACTCGATGGACTGAGTCTGAGTGAACTCCGGGAGTTGGTGATGGACAGGGAGGCCTGGCATGCTGCGATTCATGGGGTCGCAAAGAGTCAGACACGACTGAGAGACTGAACTGAACTGAACTGAACTGAAAGACCATTAAGGCTAGAGTGGAGTGATGGGGGGAGGGGACAGAAGGAATGAGGCCTGAGAGGCAAGGGATGGTTGTAGCTCCTAATGGGACTTTAGCAGGCAATGGCACACTCTGGATTTTACTCTAAGGAGGAGGAAGACAATGGAGGGCAGTGGAAATACATGATTGTATTTTGAAAGGGTTACTCAGTCACTGTTTAGAAAATAAATGTCCCTGCTTCCAGTCTGATCCTCTACAGTCCATTGTTCACAAAGCAGAAGGAATCTTTTTAAATATTGTAGAAAGACTCAGAGAAACAAAACTTGCATCTACACTAAATCCTGTGCCAAACTATTCAGAGCAGCTTTATTTGCAATAGTCCCAAACTGAAAGCAACCAAAATATCCTACAACAGGTGAAGAGTTTAACAAATTGTGGGATATTCACTGTGGAGTACTAGTCAGCAACGAAAAGGATCAAACTAATGATACAACAACATGGATGGATCTCAAGGGCATTAAAGTAAGTGAAAAATCTCAAAAGATCACATATTGCATGATTCCACCCTTTGGAGGAAATGGATGAAGGGTACCTGGGACCTCTCTGCACTATCTTTGGACCTTCCTGTGAATCTGTAATTATTTAAAAATAATAAGCTTATTCTAAAATGAAAATTTTAGAATCTATAACTGTCAAAATTAAAAGGTTTTTTTTAAAGCATTGCAGGAAGTAAATTTTATTTCATTGGAAAACTGCATTGTCTACGTACAGCACACCTTCCCCAGTTATCTGAATCTACTCTTTCATTGCCTTTGAACTATTTTTACAATTTTGAAAGTTTAGATAACTGATAGATACACAAACCTTCCTTCATGGTAGAGGTTCCCTTTCAGCTGTCACCCACATCCCTCGTGGGAAAACCAACTAACATACACAAAATATTTATGCATTCAATTCAGCATTCCTTTTTCCACATCAAATTGTCCTCTGAATACTATGATGGCATTGAGCAAGTTAAATAAAAGCTTTAACATCTGTTCATTTTTATGTATGGGAGTCATGATTTTACCTTTTCTGAAAATTATCTTTTAAAAACATAAATCTGGTCATGTTACTCCCCAGCTTAACTGCCTCCAAACTTCCAAACTGCTTTCAGAATGAATCCCAAACATTTCCTCAGATGGATAAGGCCCTGCCCAGCCAGGGCCCAGCCTGCCTCTCAGACCTCATCTCCTCACTCTGCCCTTAGCCAGGATACTGGGACTACTGGCCTTTTTTCCAGCTCTCTGAGAACTTCAAGCCTGTTCCTGCCTTATGGCTCCACAACTATTGTCCCTCAGCCTAGACTGCTCTTCTCATCAGTTCAGTTCAGTTCAGTCGCTCAGTCGTGTCTGACTCTTTGCGACCCCATGGGCTGCAGCATGCCAGGCTTCCCTGTCCATCACCAATTCTCAGATTTTACTTAGACTCATGTCCATCGAGTCAGTGAAGCCATCCAACCATCTCATCCTCTGTCATCCCCTTTTCCTCCTGCCTTCAATCTTTCCCAGCATCGGGGTCTTTTCAGATGAGTCAGTTCTTCGCATCAGGTGGCCAAAGTATTGAAGTTTCAACTTCAGCATTAGTGAATGAATATTCAGGACTGATTTCCTTTAGACTCTTCTGATGGATGGCTCTTTTTTAGGAGTAACTCTCAACTGGATGGTTCCACCTCAAACAACTCTTCTCAATTACCCTATCAAAAGTAACATCCCCATGCTATTTTTTAATCATAATTATTTCTATCTGAAATAATAATAATAGTGTTATTATGCATTATATATTATTTAACATTTTAAATATTATATAAGCATAATGATTTATTTTATAAATATATTTGTATATAAATATATTAATATCATTCAGCTAGCTACTTGATTATTTACTACCTGCCCACCCCAATTCTATCATAATGCTGCTGCTGCTGCTGCTGCTAAGTCGCTTCAGTCGTGTCTGACTCTGTGCGACCCCATAGACGGCAGCCCACCAGGCTCCGCCGTCCCCGGGATTCTCCAGGCAAGAACACTGGAGTGGGTTGCCATAGGATCTTGATATTTGGCTCCACTATATCCAGAGCTTACCAGGTGGTGCTATTGTAAAGAACCTACCTCCAAACTCAGCAGACTTAAGACATGTGAGTTTGATCCCTGGGTCAGGAGAATCCCCTAGAGAAGGGAAAGGCAACCCACTCCAGTATTCTTGCCTGGGAAATCCCATGGACAGAGGAGCCTGGAGGGCTACAGTCCATGTGATTTCAACCAAAGCCACTTAGCATGTGTACTGTCCACTGCCTAGAAAGATCCCAGGCACATAGTAGGCACTCAATAAATATTTGTTGAATAAATCTCTGGGTGAATGATGCTCCTAGAAGTAGTGAAGTCCTCGTCACTAGAGGTATTTAAGCATGGTTTATACAACCACTTGACAGGGTCTTAGTAAAGCTATGGGCATAGACTCAATCACAAGAATAAAAGACCATTTTGGTCCCTCTAGGACTGTGAGCTTATGATTCCGTGGCTACCATGCCCTTTCTACTATGCAAATGGGAAAAGTAAAGGAGTATTCCTCAGTCATTTTCCACCGAGTGATAGTACGCACACCCCTGTTCCTGCTGCAATATCATCTCAGCATTAAAATGTTGAAGCTAATCAGACATTTAATTTCAAAGTGGAAGGTCATTATCTTGTCACAAAATTTTATTCCAATTACTTTTTTTTCTATTATACGAAATGAATTAAAAGTAGCACAAAACATTGGGAGATCAAACAGTCAATCAGAAGCTCATTAAATATCATTGAAATTGGTGCAATAAAAAGCATTTCCCATGGCTGCCTTATTATTTAAAAGCTATATTCTGGATGGCTCAAGGAATTGACATGCTGCCAATCAAGAAATCACCCTATCCATAAATAGCCACTTGGCTTTTTAAAAGTTCACTATCTTTTTTTTTTAAGTAAGAGTAAATATATAAAAAGATTTAAAGCATGGGTGTAATTACCATCCTGTCAGCCCCCGAGACCCTAAAGAGAGGATATAAGCAAAATCACTGATAATTTGGACTAAAATTTACAGTAAGATGCTTACAAAAGTGCTGCCAGTGATTTTATAAACACCTCAATATATTACATTTATATACAATACTCAGGTATGTACAACCCCAGGCAGGGAACAGTGGTCACTTACAATTTTAAAATTGAGTTCAACTCCACACTTGGGAGTAAATGCCCATTTCATTTTCTAACACGTGATTATTAAGCACTTCATTTTTCTATGGATCCAGACATAGGTGACTGCTAGCATGTGAATCTAAAAGCTGGTCATTTAAAAAATTCTAATATTTTTCCTCTAGGATTTCTTATTTTTTTAGCTAAACCACTAATTTTACCATTCAGTTTTATAGAAACATCCACTTTTCAACATACAGAAAGGCAGATCCTTTTCATTGGTAAACCATAACAACAGAAGTACTGTTCCCAGTCTCTTAAGGTGCTTAAGTGGTGAGGCTGATACAAATTAAAAATACATAAGAGAAGAAAAAGCTCCCAGGTATAGGAAATTATTTCTTCAGTAGTAGAACTGATGAATTTCTCCCCTCTAACCACCCCCTACCTACTCACACTGGCACCACCCAATTTCTTTTCAAAAGCCAGAACTTATTGGCAAATTATCTGGGAGTAAAGTGGGAGGAAGACATTTCAATGCAAAATTCAGAACTGCTTTATAGAAAGAAAAGTGTGGGGAGGTTTGTTATCATTTATTTCCTCCAGTGTATCATTCAATTTCAGCTGTCTCACCTCTGAGAAGAAGCTCCCCCATTTTTCACTTATGTGCCTAAGAAACATCTCCCTGGCATCTCATTCTCTTTCCCTGTCTTTCACCAGCATTTCATTATTTCTTAACTGTCCCTCTCATGCTTGTCTCCCTTTTTCTTACTGATCCACGTGTCCTCATTTAGCAGTTTTCAGAAGCCAGGGAGAAACGTTGCAAATAATGTTAAATATGATTAATATCTTGAATTCCTTGAAATATGACATGCATGAGTTACAATGAAACCTCTTTTATTTCCCCATGAAATGCTTTTGCATAATGAGAAAGAAAATGTCCTCTATGCCCTAATCAGCCCTGACAGTTCCTGGACTCCCAAATACTTTTATTTATGGCATTATTTATTTCATCTCTAATAAATGGAGGGGAGAAAACCGCAGCAGGATCTGAGGAGGCCGCAGGAGAGAGGGAGACTATGGAGGGTGGAGGAACGCAGAAGCTGATCCTGCAAAGAGAGAGGTTTCCAGAGGAAGGGAAGTCTGGCGAATGAGAGACCAAGGTCCTCACCCCAGAGAAGAAGAAAATAGGTCACTTTTCCAAGACTAAAAGGAAAGCTCTGAAAAGGAAACTAACTTCACAGTGGAGAGATGACAGTCACACATCAAGGAGGAGACATACCCAGAATTCTAACCTGGAGAGTTAAGATTGAAGGCTAGAAACCAAACCTGGGAGGGAGTTGCTGATATTGGAGTTAACCTAGGGGAGGGGAGATTTGTTCCCAAAGTGGCTGGGAGAAGCCAGGGCCGTCCTCTAGATTTGAAGACATCTCTAGCCCATGGGATCCTTCTCTGAACCACAGAGGCGCTTCCCTCATTCAAACAACAACTGAAATTGTGTGTCGTCCAGAAACCCTGCCCTGGTGGCCCCAGACACAGTGAGGAGCTGCCTGGGCAACGCAGAGAGCCAGAGCTTTGGGGCAATCTTGGTCCAACAAGGGCACGAGCGCGCACACACACACACACCCCCCAAACGATATTGTTGCGAGTATCTAATCACCATTCCCAAAGGGAGTATCAGGTCATATTTTTTCCCCTAAATTGCAGTCTACCTGCTACAAGAAGTGAGAATTTGCATATCTGGGAACATCTGTGTAACTCAGCCACACACTTGAGTATCTGACTATGGGCAATTTCCTCAAAGAGCCTCAGTCTTCTCATCTGTAGAATGGGGAAACGGTTTCTTTTATGCCCTCTCATAGGAATCTAATGAAATAATGTAAAAGTCTGATGCTTTGTGTGCTCTTATGACAACATGAACTCGAAGGCCATGAGCTGGATATAGACAAAAGCCCCTGGGCGCGCAAACAACTCGCAGCAACCTGGGTCAAGCCTTCAAGATGTTCTTTTCAGAAGGCTGGCGGAGCAATTTCCCATAGGCAGAAGAACACGGTGTATTATCTTCCCAAGGTACACACGCACTCCAGCTACCCCAACCCCGCCCCGCCCCAACTACTCCCAGCTGGGTGCAACCCGAGAGTTTGGGGTCGTGCAGGGGTCGCCAAGAGCTCCTTCCTAAAACCGGGCCCCGCCCATAACAGCAGGAGCCTCAAGTGCACGGGGCTCCGAAGTCTCGTCCCGGCCAGAACCTCGCGCTGTTACCAGGACGCCCTCGGGGTCCCGGCTCTTTCCTTCCCTTCCCCCGTCGGAGGCGCACACCAGGCTCTGCGACCACGCGGGCGGCAGCGGCGGCACCAGGCTCCGCCCCCGCCCCTATTATCATTAGCAGATATTACCCTAAACACTTGCTCTTTACCTCCTTTCTCCCTCCAGGCATTGGCGAGGCAGCCTGTCAATCAGGGCTCGGGCGGCAGCCCCCCGCGCAGGGGTTCGGCGATGCCAGGCTTCGCGACAGGCGGCGGCGGTGACGGCGGCCGCGGCACAGACACCCACCCTCCCACACGCGCGCACCCGGGCAGAGCCGGCGGGCAGGCGGCAGCGGCATCTTCGGAGCCCGGCGCCGGGCGCCGAGGGGGCGTGCAGCCGGGAAGCGGCCGGGAGGCGCAGGATGGAGGAAGAGATGCAGCCGGCAGAGGAGGGGCCCAGCGTCCCCAAAATCTACAAGCAGCGCAGCCCCTACAGCGTCCTCAAGACGTTCCCCGGCAAGAGGCCAGCGCTGGCCAAGCGCTACGAGCGACCCACCCTGGTGGAGCTGCCGCACGTGCGGCCGCCCCCGCCGCCCTTCGCCCCGCACGCCACGGTCTCCATCAGCAGCAGCGAGCCGCCGCCGCCGCCGCCGCAGCAGTTCCAGGCGCAGGGATCTTTCCCCCCCGGGCCCGGCCGGGCCAACGCCGCCGCGTCGTCGTCGTCTCCGTCCGGCACCCCCGCCGCGTCCCAGGGCCACCTGAGGACTACGGCGCCGCCGCCCGCGGCCCCCGCCGCGTCATCATCCTCTTCGTTCGCCGCCGTCGTCAGGTACGGGTCGAGCCCGGCGGCCTCCGCGGGCAGCAGCAGCACGGGCGGCGACGGCGCCAGTCTGGAGCTCAGCGCAGGTACCAACTCTCGGGCGCAACTTTCCGTCCCGCCACGGCCGGGGGGAGGGGTGGGGCCCCGGGAAGGAGAAGCCCAGGGACCGCGGAGAGCCTGCGGCGCGCTGGGCCCAGCGGGAGGGCCGCGAGGGGAGCGCGGGGGTGGGCAGGGGGCGCGCACACCGGCTGAGGGAGGATTCGGATGTCCGAGCGCACCCCGGAGGCCTCCATGCGCGGGCGGCAACTTCTGGCGCTTCCCGGCCGCCACCGCCGCCGCGTCCCGGGCTTCCGACGGCGCGCGCGCGCCTCTTTAACAGGTGTCTCCGCCGCTCGCCTCCCGCTCGGCGCCCGGGGAACGCGGCGGTGGCGATGGGCGACCCGGCTGGTGGCGGGGGGAGCCGGGGGCCGCGCGCGGGCTGGGAGTGGGGGCGGGACACCCTCGGGTGGCAGCGGCGGCCGCTCCGGGAGAAGCTAGCGCTCTCCGGCGACTCTCGGGGAAGCCCTCCCTCTCCTCTCTGCGGCTTCACTTTTTCCTTCTACTTCTTTCTTTTATCTCTCTCTCTCTCCTCCATTTGCTTTTCCTCCTCTTTCCTTCTCGTTTGCTCTCTGATTCTCCCTCGCTCTGTCGCGGTCACTTAGCGAGCCCTAGGGCTGTTTCGTTTTTTCTGTGCGAGCGCGGGCGGTCTCTGCCTGCCCCTTTTCCCACCCACCCCAGGGTCCCCCGCGGGTGGCTGTAAGACGCGGGGCTCCCCCCGCAGCAGTCACGCCGCGGGTGGGGCGGGCGGCCGCGACTTCAGGGACGGAGACTCCTGCCCCTCCCCCAGCCCCGAGAACCCCGGGCGCCCCAGGTCCCGCCGCCCTCCCCGCGCCGGGTGGGCGCTGCTGCACGCCGGGATCCCGCGCCTCTCGAGCTTTCTGTGTCCGGGCCCCTCAGAAATGCCTTTCGGGGAGCGCTCACCCCGGGTACGAGACTTCTGGTAGAAGCCGGCCCTCCTGCCCAGCTGCGGAGAGGGAGGCGGGCTGATGGAGAGGCCGCAGCCTGGGGCCTGCGCCCAAGGGTGCTCTCTGCTGCCTGAGGACGCGCAGCCCGGTTTATCCCCCTCCTCGGAACTAAAAAGTTCCTGCTCAGGCCTTTTACGGCACTTTGGAGCCCTCCGAATCCTGCATATAAGTGAATCGAAAGGTTTTTTTTTTTCCTAATGAAAATAGGAGCATTGTCTTGAAATGAGTTATAGAAGCCTAAGCTCATGTTCTGTTGTTTGTCAATATTTTGACACATGAAGGATTGGTTTTGAGAAAGAAAATCTAATTACAGGTTATAGTGAAGACTTGTCCTGTCACATCCCTCACTGATTTGGAGGGGTTCTTGTGTGGATGTTCTCACTGTTTGCAAGAGGTGGTTTTTTTTTTTCCTGTGTTTATATTCTGTTGTGCTTTTGTATTCGTTGTTAGGCTATCTACTTTCATTTTCCTTATTTTTCTAGTGTTTTCCCGCTTTCTTAGGTTTGTGTGCTTTCTGGGTTTGGGTTCTGATTTTCTTATAAACTACTTCATGGTCATTCCTTGTTAATTTCCTAGCTCTGCTTTCTTGTTCAGAAGTTTGGGTCTTTTTCCCATATTCTGTACTTTGCGTACTCCTTAGCACAACCTCCAAGCCATCGTGTTCATTGGGGGTTCCCCCTCTTTATCCGCCCACTTCAGTCTTTAATCTCGTCTTGCTTTCTCCTTTTAGACTTTGCTGACTGTCTTTCAGTCTTTTACCTTTTTTAAGACCGTGTAAGTCTGCCCCCTTTGATTTCCGTGTTCATCCATAGTTTTAACCCTTGCTTTTTCCTGCTGTTTTTCCTGTATTCTGTTTTCTGCACCAGTTACTTGCTATCCTTTCCAGGGTCCCTTCTACTCTGGTGGCAGTTTCCCCACTCTTATTCATAAAGAGTTTTTGTTGTTTTGTTTTGCTTTTCCTTCTTACCTTTTTCTGAATGTCCTCTCTGTGTTTACTCTGATGACCTGTTTAGTCTGTCTCTGTCCCCAGGTGGAAATCATGTCACTGAATCTAAAAGAGTGAAAAGGAGCTTGCTGATGCTCCTCAGATTCCCTGTATTTCTTATTTCCCTTTATTTTCAACATTTCTTATTTTTTTTTAGGAGAGCTCATGGAGTGGTAAGCTTGATAGCTCCAAGAATAGGATGCCATGTGCTTGTTGGAAAGACAGGAATTGGGTTGTAGGTTTCTTGCTCACAGTAGGGAAAATCAGTTCAGTTCAGTGGCTCAGTCGTGTCCAACTCTTTGTGACCCCATGGACTGCAGCACACCAGGCTTCCCTGTCCATCACCAACTCCTGGAGCTTGCTCAAACTCATGTCCATTAAGTTGGTGACAACATCCAACCATCTCATCCTCCGTCGTCCCCTTCTCCTGCCTTCAGTCTTTCCCAGCGTCAGGGTCTTTTCCAGTGAGAGAGTTCTTGGCAAATGGTCAGGGGCAAAAAAAAAAAAAGACCTTAGTACTAGACATCATGAATTTTGGTCGTAATATTAATCACTGGGGACAAAGCCATCTCTTAACGGGCACAGTGGCGTTAGTGGCCCTCAGAAGGACAGGCGCCTGAAGAGTTGATTGGCTCTTTGAGGAACTAGTGGTGCCACTTTGAACCAATGAGCGCGTGCGCCCAGACAGCCATGTGAGCATCCTTGGTGGAGTGGAGGCAGGGTGGTGACTGGCTTGTTGCACCCTCACTGCAGTGTTACTGCAATGTCTGAGGCCCCCTGGTAAACTGAAAATAATCAAAACATCAGTGAGATGAAATAAGTGAAGGATGGAAGAGAGAGAACTGAGTGTCCAGAGTAAATGCTGTGAAAAGATGAAAGGGTTGAAGTGAACCTTATTTGCCATTAAGGGCCATAAACCATTGAGAGGAGACACGTGCTTTAAAATAGATTTTTCAGTGTTCTTATAAAATCTCCTGAAGAGAATAATTTTCCTTAAAAGGGGTAATATACCATGGTTCTAAAAGCATATTTTTCCTCTGTGGGAGGCTTAGAGTTAAAACCCACGTAGATCTTGATATGCAGCCTAAATTTGGCATCAGGAAATGGGAAATTGCATCTTTAAGCAGAGTACAATCAAAAATGAATTACAATAAATCCTATATAATTGCATAGGTCATTCTCTTTAATGAGATTTTATTAACCTGACTGTCAAGCTTTTGAGTCAGGCAGATATTTTATCTTCTTCAACTGATAAAAGTGTCAGCTATAAACCACCATATAAATATTCATAAATCTACACATCTGTGGCAGCCTATCAGCATCATTCTTTTGGACATTAAAAGCATTCTAATTACTTTCTGTCTAGCAGAGCTGAAATGCTGCCTGTTATAGTATGTGCTTGGCAGGCATGATTGCTTTTGTTTGCCATCACAAATAGCAGCATCCTATTTTATATACCGATGGTCCAGAAAATATTCAGGGATTGACTGAGCAGGATGAATATTAGGAAGCACCATCTGGTTTTGATAGCACCGAGTATATTAACTCATCTGTTAATTTTTGACACATCATTGATTTATTTATTTAGAAAAATTGCATCCTGTTTTGCTGTGTTGATGTTTGCCATTAGGGAAAAAAAAACTGATGGCATTTTTTTTTTTTTAAGACATACAGTAGTTCATTGATTTAAGAACAGGATGATGCTTCCAGAGATGCTTTCATTTTGTAACTTCTATTTTCTACGCCACAAAGTCCTCTCATAGAAAGAAGTTATATTAATGTTCTAAGAAAATCATCTATTTTGAGCTAGTTGGAAATCCTTTTGGTAGATTGTAATAAATATATGGATACATGGTAGTATAGGTCACAGAAATTTTTTTCTGCTTCTGCATTTTTAATATTAATATATTTCACCCTTCACTGGGCTAAAATCAAAAGGTTACCACTAATCTTGACTACTGTGATCTCCTTCATAGAAGCAGAATACTCTTGGGGATCTGCTGTGATGGGCAAATTCCATTCAAGGCTTTACTTACAAAGAAGGATGTTAAAGTAGGGAGCCTGTGTTTCATTGCTGAGTTCCCATCCCTCTTCACTTATCAGATTTAGGATGGATTAAACCTCTTAAATTCTGAAGAATTTCTAGAAATGACTTTTTGAATTACAAAAATAATCATGGGTTCAGATTCTGGAATCAGACTAGGCACAATTTGCAACATGATGTTATCTCCAGACAGGTTTTACAATAAAGCAAAATAAATTTGAGAAATGTGGTCATTTTAGAATGCTTTATGATTGTGATTTTTTAAAAACATTTTATGATCTTTCATTTTAGAGAAGTTAGGGATAAAGTAGGTTGTGTTAAAGCCTCTCTGTAATCTGTTGACTTTGTACTTCCTTGCTATCACTTGAGTGGAACATTCTGTGACTAAGGGGGGGGGGGAGTTCAAAAAATTTAAAATACACGTTCACACTTTGCTCAATTAAGAATCACGGATCAGTGTGTCATACAACTGTGTTCATATAAAAACAGAACTTTTCTCCATTTCTTAGCAATAAGGGGCATTACACAATACCTGCATTTCTAATTATATTCTGTCTGGAAAGGTGAAGTATTGCTGGCTGCAATATGTGTTAAGTGGAAAGATTTGCTGTTTTCCACCAAGTATAATAGTAACATTTTTCATCACACTCTTCAATGTATTGACATAAAATACTATTCAAATATTAGAAGGTACTGAAAAGAAGAAAATTCAGCCTTTTAATGGCTACAGTGGCTATTTTTACATATATCAGTTCTGAGAACAAATTCTGAATAAAACATTTGGAAAACCTGCAGGCAAGAACTGTTTGGTGGCTATAACTATTCTCTGATGTTCTGAATGCACTTTAATACATTATCTTCATAATATAGCATAATACATAATGACTTTTTCTCAACATACTACGAGTTTATCCTTCAGTTAAGAAAACAAATCATGCTTGTCTATACATCAAATTTTTTTCCCCTTAAAATCTATACTGTAATGTGACTTACCAATATTCAGACAACTGAACTCCTTTTAGGACACTGGACAAATATATTCTAGCTGTTCTTTCTAAGCAATTCTGTTTTCGTCTTTCCTTTCATATTTTGTTTCTTTCATCAGGGTTGTATTAAAGGTGTATAGCCTATGAATCCATTAGGACTATTCTGATTAAAATGCAAACAGTAAGTACAACTTCAGGTCTGAAATGGGATTATAGGATTAAATGAATGAAAACTGCTAATGTGCCAGAATTGAGAATCCCCAATCGATATTGTCCTTTGATTTCACTAATAAAAGAACAAAAACCTGGGAGTAAAAAATGAAAATGCAACATCTTAAGCCTCCCCACTTGTATGGTTCAGCTGTTTACTTTCTGATTTATTTGGTTTTGGCCATCGCAAAATATAATACCTAACTATTTGAAGTCTTTCTCAATTACGATTCAGTTCAAATCATGAGCTGGTTTCTTCCTTTCCACCTGGCTGGGGGCAGAGTCATCATGACTTCCAGTGTTTGGTGTAGGAAAGATAGTTCCCATATACACATCCCCTTTTCTCCGAAGTAGCAAGCCAACTTTATCTCGGCTGCTACTTGGGTCAAGTTTCACGGCCCATCAGCCAGCTCCAGATGAACACTATACCTGGCATCTAGTTCTTTCTTCAGCACTCAAAGTAATTGTGGTTAAAAAGCAGGCCTGTGCCTAATATTTGTGGGATTCAGGGTGAGAATACAAATGCTGTAAACTAAGATACGATTTTAGCTACAAGAGTCCCTGCATGTATTCAGTAAATACTTCTTGAGATACTGTGCTGGCCCTCAAGCTCGAGTCCACTCATGGAATATACAGTCTCTTAAGTCTCTGCTGAGCTGAAGAGTACTGGCCTCTGTATTCTGACTTGTCATTTTTCCTGAGGGTTTAGGAATGGTAGCATTTTATAGATTTGGGAGATGTGAGGGGTGCTTCCTATATGCTCTGGGCCTTAGATAAATCATTAAATAGTTAGAAAAGGAGACTTGTACCCCCTCCCCCTGATATCTTAGTTACTTTAGAAAGACTAGTAAGAAAAAACAAAGAACATGAAGTACTGCAATGAGGTTTCTAAAGGTTGGTTTTGCTGGTCATTAACCTGGGTTTTCTAGAGAAACCAATTTTCTTAAATCACAATTATTCTGGTTTGTTGTCCCCAAAGAAACCCTTGAGCATCTCACCATTTTTCACTTTTAAAGGTCTTTTTTTCCTCCGTAAAGATACAGCTAGACAACATTTCCAGGGACAACAAGCAACTAGGTGTTGTTTCAGTCACCGAGTCGTGTCCGACTCTCTGAGACGCCGTGGACTGGGGCACGCCAGGCTTCCCTGTCCTTCACCAGCTCCCGCAGCTTGCTCAATCTCATGTCCACTGAGTCAGTAATGCCATCCCACCATCTCATCCTCTGTTGTTCCCTTCTTGTGCTGCTTTCAATCTTTCCCAACGTCGGGGTCTTTTCTAATGAGTAGGCTCTTTGCATCAGGTGGCCAAAGTATTGGCGCTTCAGCGTCAGTCCTTCAGTGACTAGTTACATTTCTATAATAAACAATAGATATTGGCATCTAGAATCTACAGTATTTTGTTTGTTGCCACTATTTTACATAGACGGGAGAGGAAATAAGAGGCACCCTCATTGCCAAATATAAACCCTAAAAAAGTATCTCTCTCTGGGTATTTATAAATTGCCCATTCTGGGTGGTGGTCTACAAAGAGAATGTTGATGTAGCTTATGTTTAGGGTGAATTTTCAAAACCCTTAGACTGACAACATTGAGTCACATTTTCACAATATTGACTGGGGCGGGGGGCGGGGGCCTTTCCATATTTTTTCTTTTTGAGGTGAACTGATTGCTTTCTATCCGTTTTTTGCTTTCCACTGATTGACAGTTAACATGCTTTGTAATACATTTGTGGAAACTGACTGGCCCTGTCAGTCAGATGCGTGCCAGTTAAGAGATTTGGTGGGAGAGGCCCTGAGAAGGGCACTGTTGCTTTTCAGATGCTGCTGCTATAGATAAAGCTAAGGTATCAGATACAGGAAAGGATGGCCAACCCAGATGGTGGATGACACAGTGTTGCTTTGGGGCTCCTCCTCATTTGCCTCAGGCCCACTCCTTGTTTTTTCTTAGGTGTTTAGTGAGCACTTCCCAGACACCTCTCGTTCTTCTCCAGTTTGCATCTGGGAGCAACGTACTCTCAGTGGGGATTGTATCAGCTGATTAATAGCAAGGGCATGAGGGCACTCCAGAAATAGCAGTAATGATTGCTGTAAGCTCCACTGTCAATGAGGAGTTGAGTCTGCAGGGCTGGCTTGATTCATTAGAGTGAGGATGTTAATGAAGCCAAAGGTGTAAGTTCAGAGCTGTGCAGGCCAGCCAATGCCATAGAGAGGGGGGTCTCTATTCGGTGCCCCAGTCCCATCCAGCCATTTCCCAGAATCGAGTTGGGGTGGCTCATCAGGAGTGACAGGAAGCTGTGCATCCAGGTACATGTGGATTCACTATGTCACACTGGTGTGCGGCAGAGAGTAGAAGTCCATGTTTCTGACAGTTTTGAATGTTGAACTCCAAGTCAAGGACCCTCTTTGTCCCTTGTCTTGGCTGTAAGTCTCTGATGTGTCTTCTTCTCTGTTTCAGAGAGTCGTATGATCTTGGACGCTTTTGCTCAACAATGCAGCCGAGTCCTTAGCCTCTTAAATTGTGGAGGCAAACTTCTAGACTCCAGCCATTCTCAATCCATGATATCTTGTGTGAAGCAGGAAGGCTCAAGTTACACTGAAAGACAGGAACCATGTCCTGTTGGCAAAGGGGTCCACAGTCAGACTTCAGACAATTTAGACATTGAAATGCAATATATGCAAAGGAAACAACAAACTTCTGCATTTTTGAGAGTTTTCACTGACTCCCTGCAAAATTACTTGCTCTCAGGGAGCTTTCCAACTCCAAACACCTCCTCGGTCAGCGAGTATGGCCACCTGGCGGATGTGGATCCTCTGTCAACATCCCCCGTGCACACGCTAGGTGGCTGGACCTCCCCAGCAACATCTGAATCCCATGGTCACCCATCATCATCTACGCTGCCTGAGGAGGAGGAAGAGGAGGAAGAGGAAGGCTACTGTCCCCGATGCCAAGAGCTGGAGCAGGAGGTGATTTCACTGCAACAAGAAAATGAAGAGCTCAGAAGAAAGTTAGAGAGCATCCCAGGTACCCTGCCCTGTTACTTAAAAGCCACTTGCCGCCCATTTTCCGTTGTCCCATTTGTGTGTGTGTGTGTGCATGTGTATATGTACGTGTGGTTTTTGTTGTTGTCTGTTGGAACCAATGATGTAGAAAAGTTGGAAAAACAGGCATGCGCCGTTTTAGTCTGCCAGCGCCAAACAAATTTCAGGTTGAGCTACTAGTCCTGTCCTGTGTTTAAGTCACAGTCCTCTAGGGTATAGACCTGAAGGCTATAGTCCTATTAAAAGATGTCTCCATTGATACAAACATGATCCCAAGGTGTAGTGCAATGAGATTGAAATAGGCCATGTGCTGTGGGCTTGAGTTTTCTTCAAAAAGTGATCCTGTTCCTTTTAAATAGCTTTTGTATCTGTAAAGATTTTGATACATGTGTTTTATCAGTCTGTGATAGAAATTGAAATGAAATGACACCTACAAAGGCAGCACTCAGAGAACACATTGTCTCTTCTATTCCATTAATCTCTCGCCTTTCTTGTTAAGTTTCAACAGGTGTGGTTTCTTTAGCCTCCAAACTCCCCTTAAAGTTAACAAGCTAATGTGAACTAAAAGGAATAGCTCAAAGATAGGCTAGTTGGAGAAGGCAGTGACATCCCACTCCAGTACTTTTGCCTGGAAAATCCCATGGATGGAGAAGCCTGGTAGGCTGCAGTCCGTGGGGTCGCTAAGAGTCGGACACAACTGAGCGACTTCCCTTTCACTTTTCACTTTCATGCATTGGAGAAGGAAATGGCAACCCACTCCAGTGTTCTTGCCTGGAGAGTCCCAGGGACGGGGGAGCCTGGTGGGCTGCCATCTCTGGGGTCACACAGAGTCGGACATGACTGAAGTGACTTAGTAGTAGCAGTAGGCTAGTCCCAAACCAGTTGTGCTCCTGGCTAAACATGAGGCATTCACTGCCTCTCAGAGACACTAGATTTGCAGAGTAGTAAAGTCATCTTTATGGCAAGATCTTCTGTGGGTTGCAAAGCCATTTTTTCCTTATTTGGGAAGGTTCTGATTTTGTATATAGCTTTGACTTCATTACTGCATGTCTGTGGCTTTGCAGAGAGACTGGCACAATATTGTAAATCAACTATACTTCAATTTTTTTCAAAGAATATATAGCAATGCTAAATAAATAAAAGACAGTAAAACCTTTTTTTATAGGAACTCTGGCTGTCCAGTGGTTAGGACTCTGCTTTCATTGCCAAGGATTTGGGTTCAATCCCTTGTCCAGGAACTAAGATCCCGCAAGCTGCAAGGAATGGCCAAAGAAACAAGAGACATTAAAACCTTTGTAATCATGCAGCCCATTGATAAAAAATTTTGCGCATGTATCCACCAGTGTACACATCCATTGATTATTTACCTGCATGTACTACTATACTAATATATTATGTTCAAAGTAAAGCATACATAATACATTTAAAAATTTTAAGGCTGATCCATAAATAGAAATTATGTTTTTTTCCTCATTCGATGTCTTTGCATCACACAATTTGGCAGCTTATGTAGAAAGAAGGAAATGTTGACTGAAGTTACCACTTGTTTATTAGAAGTGCCAAACAAAAAGTTTACTTTGCTCCTGTCCTTTCATTTAAAGCATTTCCCGGATAGTGCTGAGGTTTGGCTCAGAATATCTTGGAGTTAGATTGAGTGCAGTTTGTCCTGTGGGAGACAAGCAAGAGGTGAAGGAAATCCATTCTTGGTTGTTGCAGTTTAGCTCTGGAATTAGATGCAGTTAAGCTCTGGAGTTAGATGCAAAGTCTTGGCATTGTCCCTGCCAGGCAGACTGATTACAGGAGAGAGTCTGGCGGAACCCAGAAGAATGCAGTAGAACCAGAGCCCTATTGGTTTCTCCTGGTCAGAGAGATACAGGTGCAGCTAACAGACTGGAATTTTACAGCTTTCACAGTTGTATGAATTATGATGCATTAACTGTGGGTTTTAATACCAAAAGGGTATGTCGCATTTCACTCCCCACTGCTGTTTCATTAGGGAAGAACATGGTGTCCTGGGGTCAGCCAACTGCAGGTTCTTGAATTAGCCATTCAGCACTGTGGGTAGGGGTTTCACGGTGCAAGGACGGGTGACTCGCACGCCGAGTACTGCTGCCCAACTCCTCATCCTGAATCTGTGGCAAGCCGTCTATCCTTGGTAAACTTACTCAGCCAATGTGGGGTTCACTCCACCTGCTTTTTCCTGAATCTGCACAGGTGCAATGTCTGTGTCAGGAGTAAATCATTGCTGGCCTGCCACTAATCGTCCTTTTCGACTGCCCAGAAAAAACAGAAATGCTGCAATTTCTTGAGTCCTCTTGATGGCCAGACATTGAATGACTCTTGCTGAAAGTAGGCTAATGATCCCCACTGTTAGTGTAAACCTACCACTGCTGCTATTAAGAGTCACCTCCAGGAACTTGAATGACTAGCCATTCTACATAGAGAACCTTGATTGCTTTAATTAGTCCATTTGTTGTTCAGTCACTCAGTTCTGTCCGACTCTTTGTGACCCCATAAACTTCAGTACCCCTGGCTTCCCTGTCCTTCACCATGTTCCGGAACTTGCTCAAACTCATGTCCGTAGAGTCAGTGATGACATCCAACCATCTCATCATCTCTCGTCCCCTTCTCCTTCTGCCTTCAGTCTTTCAAGCTTCAGAGTCTTTTCTAATGGGTCGACTCTTCCCCATCAGGTGGCATTCAGTTTCAGCATCAGTCCTTCCAATGAATATTCAGGTTTGATTTCTTTTAGGTTTGACTGGTTTAATCTCCTTGCAGTCCAAGGGATTCTTCAAGAGTCTTCTCCAACACCATAGTTCAAAAGCATCAATTCTTCGGCGCTCAGCTTTCTTTATGGTCCAGCTCTCACATCCGTACATGACTACTGGAAAAACCATAGCTTTGACTAGACAGACCTTTGTTGGCAAACTAAAGTCTCTGCTTTTTAATATGCTGTCTAGGTTAGTCATAGCTTTTCTTCCGAGGAACAATCGTCTTTTAATTTTGTGGCTGCAGTCACCATCTTGCAGTGATTTTGAAGCCCAAGAAAATACAGTTCGTCAGTTTTCTATTGTTTCCCCATCTATTTGCTGTGAAGTGATGGGACTGTATGCGATGATCTTTGTTTTTTGAATGTTGAATTTTAAGCCAGCCTTTCCAGTCTCCTCTTTGACCTTCATCAAAAGGCTCTTTAGTTTCTCTTTGCTTTCTGCCATTAGGGTGGTGTCTTCTATATATCTGAGATTGTTGCTATTACTCCAGCAATCTTGATTCCAGCTTGTGCTTCATCCAGCCCAGCATTTTGCATGATGTACTCTGCATATAAGTTAAATAAGCAGGGTAACAATATACAGCCTTGATGTACTTCTTTCCCCATTTTGAACCAGTCCGTTGTTACAGGTCTGGTTCTAACTGTTGCTTCTTGAGCTCCATACAGGTTACTCAGGAGGCAGGTCAGGTGGTCTGGTATTCCCATCTCTTTCAGAATTTTCCAGTTTGTTGTGATCCACATAGTCAAAGGCTTTAGCATAGTCAGTGAAGCAGAAGTAGATGTTTTTCTGGAATTCTCTGCAATTTGATCTCTGGTTCCTCTGCCGTTTTGAAATCCATCTTGAACATCTGGAAGTTCTCAGTTCATGTCATGGTTAAGTCAGGCTTGGAGAATTTCGAACATTACTTTGCTGGCATGTGAAATGAGCACAGTTGTATGGTAGTTTGAACATTCTTTGGCATTGCCTTTGGGTTTCGAATCAAAACTGACCTTTTCCAGTCCTGTGGTCACTGCTGAGTTTTCCATATTTGCTGGCATATTGAGTGCAGCACTTTTAACAGCATCATGTTTTAGACTTGAAATAACTCAGCAGGAATTCCATCACCTACACTAACTTTGTTCGTAATGAATCTACGTAAGGCCCACTTGACTTCACACTCCAGGATGTCTGGCTCTAGGTGAGTGATCATATCATCGTGGTTATCTGGGTTTTAAGATCTTTTCTGTATAGTTCTATGTATTCTTGCCACCTCTTCTTAATATCTTCTGCTTCTGTTAGGTCCATACCATTTCTGTCCTTTCTTGTGCCCATCTTTGCATGAAATGTTCCCTTAGTATCTCTGATTTTCTTGAAGAGATCTCTAGTCTTACCTATTCTATTGTTTTCCTCTCTATTTCTTTGCATTGTTCACTTAGGAAGGCTTCCTTATCTCTCCGTGCTGTTCTTTGGAACTCTGCATTCGGTTGGGTATATGTTGACCTTCTTTGCCTTTCACTTCTCTTCTTTTCTCAGCTATTTGTAAGTCCTCCTAAGACAGCCATTTTGCCTTTTTGCATTCCTTTTTCTTGGGGATGGTTTTCATCACCACTTCCTGTATAATGTCACAAACCTCCATCCATAGTTCTTCAGGCACTCTGTCTATCAGATCTAGTCCCTTGAATCTATTTGTCGCTTCCACTGAATAATCATAAGGGATTTGATTTAGGTCATACTGAAGGAAATCAGTCCTGAATATTCATTGGAAAGACTGATGGTGAGGCTGAAACTCCAGTACTTTGGTCACCTGATGCAAAGAACTGACTTGAGTGGAAAAGACCCTGATGCTGGGAAAGATTGAAGGTGGGAGGAGAGGGGGATGACAGAGGATGAGATGGTTGGATGGCATCACCGAATCAATGGACATGAGTTTGAGTAAACTCTGTGAGTTGGCAATGGACAGGGAGGCCTGGCATGCTGCAGTCCATGGGGTCACAAAGAGTCAGACACTTCTGAGTGATTGAACTGAACTGAATTGAACTGATACCTTAATGGCCTAGTGGTTTTCCCTACTTTCTTCCATTTAAGTCTGAATTTTTGCAATAAGGAGTTCATGATCTGAGCCACAATCAGCTCCCTATCTTGTTTTTGCTGACTATATGGAGCGTCTCCATCTGTGGCTGCAAAAAATATAATCAGTCTGATTTCAGTATTGACCATCTGGTGATGCCCATGTGTAGAGTCATCTCTTGTATTGTTGGAAGAGGGTGTTTGCTGTGACCAGTGTGTTCTCTTGACAAAACTCTATTAGCCTTTGCCCTGCTTCATTTTGTTCTCCAAGGCCAAATTTGCCTGTTATTCCAGGTATCTCTTGACTTCCTACTTTTGCATTCCAGTCCCCTATGATGAAAAGGACATCTTTTTTTGGTGTTAGTTCTAGGACGTCTTGTAAGTCTTCATAGAAACGTTTAACTTCGGCTTTTTTGGCATCAGTGGTTGGGGCACAGACTTGGATTACTGTGATATTGAGTGGCTTGCCTTAAAAATGAACAGACATCATTTTGTCGTTCATGAGATTGCACCCAAGTGCTACAGCATTTTAGACTCTTGTTGACTATGAGGGCTACTCCATTTCTTCTAAGGGATTCTTGCCCACAGTAGTAGGTATAATGGTCATTAAATTAAATTCGCCCCTTTAGGTCCATTTTAGTTCACTGATTTGTTAAATGTCAATGAGTTTAGTTGCTTTTAGCCCAGACTGAAACTCAACTATATAGGTAAAAGTCACTTTGTCCATTACGTATAGTGAAAAACAGTGTGAAATGCAGGAAAGACGAGCTATTTTTGATTACTTGACTCATGGATTCATTGCCTAGGGACATGAGTGTTGGGCGTCAGGTTGAAAGTGCCACTTAAGATGAAAACTTGAATCAAAAGGACATCATTGAGCTCTTGCCCTCACCCCCCAAGCTCCATCTTCGGCTAAACACAAACCAGACTGTAGGTGATCACCCAAGAAACCAGTCTGGCTAGCTATTCTGAGCTAGCTATCCCTTTGGTGTTGGGGGTCAGGGGAATCTTATTTTGTACCCATATGAAGAAAAGTGTGGCAGATAATGTCTGGTTTTACACATAGCAAGAGTATTTTGCAAGCAGTAACTTTCCTGTGAGACTTGGGGTCAGTTTTCCCTAAGCAGTGTCCATGCTTCCCAGCAATCACAGTGGGCCTTTGTTATCCTAGAGGCCAGTATATTTCCGTGGAAGGACCTGGGGCCTTCTTTTCGTAGGATCTGCCCTTGTGTCATAGGATCACTCTTCCTGCAGCCAAGCAGGTGGATGAGTACAAAGAGGAGAGGAGCATGCAGAGTGAGCAGAGGGAGTCAGGTGCAGGACATGGTGGGGGCACCTGTCGTGGGTTGCAGTAGGAGCGGAGTTCCTCGGGCACGTCCCTCTCTCCAGAGTCATGCTGTTGAGCAGCTCAGATTCCAGTTTCTTCTTGTTTTTCCCCCAAATAAGGCGTTCATACCTGGGAGTAGTTCTTGAACTAAGAATTCAAAAGAAATGAGTCTATTTAGTCTACAGGGGGAAAGTACTTTTAGCTATAAGAGGGGGACAGGAAGGCGACAGCCCTCACCTCAAGGAAAGAGACTGGGAAGAGGTGTTCTTTCCAGCACCACCTGAGACAGCCTTTGTTTATTGTATTATTTGTGAAATATCCAACAAAGTTGTATTGAGTATCAGCTACATGCAAGCGAGGGGCTTCTAGAAAGTACTCTGTAACTTACTTTCCAGAGTTATTTGCAGATGTAGCTAACTTAACATTTTATCCCAGGAGGTAGCATTAGCACATTTTCTTTTGTATTAGAAGTTACACTTGACATTACACTAGATAACTACATCACAGTAGAAATTACAGAGTCTTTGGAAGTTGTTTTTTTTTTTTAAGAAATAGGTTAAAAGAAAAAAGTCACAAAAGGAAGATACTGAGGTCAGGGATACAAAGAGCTGAGAGGTTATTAAAAGAAGAAAAATGATGGGCAGACATCTCAATGGAGAAGGTATCAAGTTACAGTAGTCACTTTTATTTAGAAAGCTTGCAGCCAGCACTGGTTAAAGGGAACTCATAAGGGAGATGGGTATAAAATACCATATTTCATCTAATTTCAACCCTCATTGAATGTAAGACACACCAGTAGTTTATGTTCCATTAAGAAGAAAAAACACTTCAAATCTTAATTGCCCTTTATAATTGTCTTTGAACACCAAGTTTAGAGATTTTAAAATATGATAAAATGTCGGTATTAAAAACATAATATATGGTAGTTAAAAAACCACTTCCAACAGTACTCTATACAAAATAGATAACCAACAAGGATCTGCTGTGTAGAACCAGGAACTGTGCTCAATATTATGTAATAACCTATATGGGAAAATAATCTGGAAAAAAAAATACATACATATATATATATACATACATACACACATACACACATTTATGTGTAACTGAGGGCTTTCCAGGTGGTGCTAGTGGTAAAGAACCTGCCTGCCAGTGTAGGACATAAAATTGCAGGTTTGATCCTGGGTCAGGAAGATCTGCTAGAGGACGGTGTGGCAACCCACTCCAGTATTGTCTGGAGAATCCCCTGGACAGAGGAGCCTGGCAGGCTACAGTCCGTGGGGTCTCAAGAGTCGGACACGACTGAGTGACTTTCACTTTCATGCATATATAACTGAATAACTGTGCTGTACACCTGAAACTAACATGATATTGTTAATCAACTACAATAAAATTTTAGAAATAATGGTAACTTCCAAAGTAAAATAACTATGACATTAAAAATACCTTGAAATTTTCTAAGTGCAGATATAGGGAAGGTAGACTTAACTATTATTAAAGAACATTCTACTTTTTTAAATGTACATTTTTTATCATCTCAATTTATTTTTATAACTCCAAAAATTAATGTTCACATTTTACAGAGCTAGTTTATTACCCTCTTCCACCCTCAAAATATAGTCGATTCTTGTTATTCACTGTAGTTCTGTGCAGCCTCAGGTCACAATGTTTTTGTCAACCAATCAATTCATAACCTCATTTTAAGTATATTTTTGTTTAAAGAGGCCTTGTTTAATATATAGTGCTGGTCAGTTGACACTGAAGTCACAGTCCTGTGCCTCACATCTGAACAAAGCTTATCTAATACACGTCTCCCCTTGGAAGCGCGTCACAGCCTCGTGCTCAGGACACTAGACAGCACTTCAGCTCTGCGTTTGGGACCCATTTTAAATAGCAAAATCACCACACAGGAAAAGCACGAAAATGAAAAAACATGGCACTAACTAGACCATGAAAAGAACCCTCACTATCATATGAGGGCTGAAAGAAGTGGGCAGAACGTATCCATGTTCAGCCTCAGCTGAGAGTGTATGATTCCAGCAACTCGGGTTTCTTGGTGACCTGCCAAAGTCCACCAGTGCCAGCAGGAGCACCCCAAATTCTAATTTGACCATTACAGATTCATGTCAGTGAGTCGTGTGTGTGTGCTAAGTCACTTCATTCGTGTCCGACTCTGCGGCCCTATGGACTGTAGCCCACCAGGCTCCTCTGTCCATGGGATTCTCCAGGTGAGAATACTAGAGTGGGTTGCCAGGCCTTCCTCCAGGGGATCTTCCCGACCCAGAGATCGAACCTGAGTCTCTCATGTCTCCTGCATTGGCAGGTAGGTTCTTTACCACTAGCACCACCTGGGAAGTCCATTAGCGAGTAGGCAAATGTACAGTCTGCAAATAATGAGGATCAATTGCACTAACTCACAAGGCTACGCGCTGGAGAACTAGCCTTAAATTATGCAGTCTGATCTTAAGGATATTCTACGAAGGTTTTAAAAAGATAAATCTGTCGGTTTCTGGATAACTAGTTTTGCAAGAACAAAAAGCCCCCGGAGGAGCTGCAGCGTCTCTGTGCCAGTTCCTACCGTGCCTGCACTGCCCCCAGCTCACACGCGCCGGGAGTGCCTGTGGGAGGAGGCTCAGGTCGACTTCTGGTCCCGACAGACACAGTGATCACGTTTAATGCGGGCGTTCTAGGGAGAACGAAGAGACACAAATATGTTCTGAGTAAAAAAAAAATTAGATAAGTGATAGAAACAGAGGAGTAAACAATTGAGTTCTTTGACTTAGGATTTGGTAAAAGTCGCACCACTCTTGCTGTAAGCTGTGAGAGAGACTGTGGGACACAAAAGAGCATGAGCCGAAGAAAATGGCTTTAGAGTCAAACCTGGGCTTGGATTCCTGCTCTTGCTACTTGCTAGCAGTGGTTTGGGCAAATTGCTTAACCATTCTGAGCCTCAGTTTCTGTTTTCTGTAACATGAGGTTAGTAATACCTGAATGCTGAAGTATTAAGTTCATCAAGTAACAAAGAAGTGCCTGCAGGATCGTCTGGGAAACACTCCGTACAGAGCAACCTTAAGAGACCGAGAGGGACACTGTCCTGTGCCTGAGAATACAGAAATCTTAAGTGATTTCCTTAGATTGGTGGTGGTGGTCTTAACCTTCTAAAGAGGTCAACATTCAGTTAGTTACCCGGGTGGGGAACTTCAGCTCCATTCATAAGCATCTCTGTTCCTATTTCATGTCAGTCTTCTGTCCTTTGGATTCCACCTTGTATATGCTCATCGGTATGGAGTCCTCCTCTCTCTCCCCACGGCTTTCATCCACGTCTGACTCAGAACGTGGCCTCTTGCAATATCTGTTCAATCCCAGGCTCTCCCAGTTGAAACAGCCCACATCACCCTCTGCTGAATGCCTCTTGGCTTCACGTGGTCCACGGAGTAAATTCCGGCACCTGTAGTGTGGCACGGCATGATATCCTTCACTATCTGAATCTTCCTGTTCATTTTTGGAGGCTCGCCCCTCGGTTCCCACCATGCCCCAAGTGCTCCAACCCCTCTGGACAACTTCTGATTCCTGAACCTCCATGCACTTGCTTCTGCGTGCTCAATCACTCAGTCATGTCTGACTCTGCAATGCCATGGACTGTAGCCTGCCAGGCTCCTCTGTGCATGGAATTTTCCAGGCAAGAATACTGAGGTAGGTTGCCATTTCCTACTCCAGGGAATCTTCCTGAACCAGGGAATGAACCCACATCTCCTGCACTGGCAGGCAGATTCTTTACCACTCGCTTCTGGTCTTCCCTTAACTCCCGCTGTCCCTCCAGTCGAAGGACATACCGTCCCTTTTCCCCACTCGAGGCGCTCCTACTCATCCTTCAGTACCCTAGTCGGGTGGCACTTCCCTAACAGACCCCTCCCCCAGTTCCCAGGCAGAATTGACCACTTTCTATAGCACATTCATGCTTGCTTCTCTTGAAGTCAGTAGCAGGGCAAGTTTTTACTCTTTGTCTCTCCTGGTGTCTTGGTACAAGGAGAGGCAGGCCATGTAACGGCAGAGGTCTGCCCTCTTGAGGGCAGAGACTTAAGTCAGAGTCATCCTTGATTTCCAGCCCAGTTTCAGGCATGTTCTATTATAGCATCTATACATATCAATTAAATTAATCAGAGACAGAACATTTTCATTCTCAAGAGAACAGCCATGTGTCTGTAGGCTGAGTAATATTTAAAGCTCACTGTTTATTTCTAGATGTTTACAATTCAGGAACTTATACTCTCCAGAGACAGTGTGACTAGGACGGACACTTAAAGGTGACACAGCACACAGATGGCATGATTGTCGGGATGGTAAATAATTTCATTCTCCCTAGAAAACAGTATGTGCTGGATTTCGAGTAAATGTTTTGAGTCTTTAAAAACAATGATATAGCAGAGTAGATTAAATAATGCAGAATGAACAAGAAGAGAAGCTGATCAAGACGTTAATGCAATGATCTGTCAGGAAAATTAGGTACTTGACACCCAAGCACCCTTAACAAGGGCAAAGAGAGCAGTTTTCCGTGAAGAACCTTACTTAACAAGCCTTTCAGACAGTCAGCAGCCAGAGTCGATTTCAGTAGCTAGACCTGAGCTGAGCCTTGTCCTCAGTGTTCTTGGCGTCAGCCCTGTGCCCAGATATCAGCCCACAGGACCCACTTGCCTTCAGCAGAGCCCCATGGCCGGTAAATGCAGGTGAAATTCCGTTTTCTTCCAGAATGTTTGGGTCAGCTGGCCTTGCTCAGAGGTTAGCACTGCTGCCTGAATATTGGGGATGTAGAAATGGGAGAGTCTGCCCCCACGCCTACACAGGCAACACTGAAGGTCATAGATGGCAAAGGAAGGGGAGATAACAGTTATGTAGACATTCTTTAAACAACTTTGAAGTTATTATGGTCCATGCCCACTGTAGAAATTTTTTTTTAATTGGTCTTTACAAGGATGGTAAAGGATAGAGTTTTTAATTATTTTAAATTAATTTTTAAAAATGATTTTAATTTTAAAATCATTTTTAATTATTGACACTTTGGTTTATTTCTTTCCAGTCTCTTCTCTTTGCACATAATTATTTTTTAACACGGTTGAGGTCACACTGAATAGTCAATTTTATAAGCATTTTGTTCTTAAACATTTTTTCTGTAAACATATGTAAAATATGGATAAAGTAGCAAAAGGAGTTTCATTCAAATCCTAATTAGTCGATGAGTATTTACAACTTTTACTAAAACTTCCAAACTAAATACCTCACGCAGGTTGCTCTGCAATGCTCTGACATATATACAGTTGCATTGCTGCTACTGAAACCCCTGTATTTGGCAATGTATAGAAGAGACTTAGACACAGAAGTTAAACGGCATCCCAAAGGCCACACAGTTAGTGAAAAGCCAGAACTCAATAGCAAACATGTTTCCTGTCTCCATTAGCTTCTCAAGTCTTCTATGCTTTTCCTGTAATCGATTCCCGTTGCTAGAAGATCCACTCTCACTCACTGTGGTGTCAGCAAGTGGGTCGGACTGTCTGTTTATGGAACAAGTGGTTGGACTGTTTGCTTATGGACTCTAGTACTGTGGGAAGTACCGTTTGTCATTCAGTTAGCTTGCCCAGACTCTTCCATGAACTTTGCACACCTGGGCAGAAATGGTATGGTTTAGAAAGTGGAGTTTCTAGCTCTCAGTGACTCAAACTCCCTACTCAGCCATATCCAGGGTAAAAGTGTCCATCAGAACACAACTGTTATCCAGTAAGTGCACCCCTTAAGAGGAATTTGGGCAAGATCTGGCAGAATTGTAAATCACAGGATTTAGTTACATCAGGATGGACTTTAAAGTGAGTTAGGCTTTTAATAGAGTGGTAAAATTAGAGATACTTGACAGGTTTTATTAAACTTTGGCTTAGTAAAAGTCCTGCTTCAAACTGAAAAACATATGCCTTCTTTTTGTTGACTTTTGTGGTTGTCCCCAAAATGCTTCTTTAATTTGAAGAACATATTCAGATGACTATGCAAGAGTGACCTGTGACACTGATGTGTAAGACAAATCTGTAAGGATGTTATTTAAGAAAATATTTCTTGGCAAGAAGAAAAATTTCCTAACCTAACTTCTACTCATTCACATTCTTCCAAAGGATGTTGATACAGTGATTTCTTATGTTGCAGTGTAATGTCACCTAAAAAAACCCAGAGCTGTTAGCAGGGGATAAAGATGATAACTTCAGTTTGCTCTCTTAAAAAAAAAATGTGAGAAAAAAAGTGAAGAAAGCTCAGTGATAATACTTTAAAATTAAGATTTAGGTTAAATATTTACTATTTTCTCTAACGTGATGAAAACATTCTAAGAAAACACATAGCCAGGACAGATAATGCCAGTGATCCATGTCAGTTAGGTTATTAACTAATCTACTGAGACCTTTAAAAGCAATTAGTTAATACTCCAGAAAGGGCTCTAATATAAATCTTAAGATGTAAGAATTATTTCTGCAGTGGTACAAAAATATGTCAAGCTCCATATTGGGCTCGTGTGTTCAGTTTTATTGTAATTATTTGATAACTCTATAAGACTATGCCTCAAAAAATATAATACAACAGTTAATGATATACATACTGACTGAATCTGGATTGGACCAGATCAGGTGAGTGTCTGGAGAGGGGATGCGCTACATGGTCAGGCATGTCCATGTCAGGAAGCAGGTCTAAAGTGCATGACTTACTGCTTTCCTGAAGAGCTAGGGACGAATGGCACTAATAATGAGCATTGTATCATCGATTTTCAATGAGTGAAACATCACAGTCTTCAGTACCTTAATTTTCAAAAGCACCATTGGGTGCTCATGTTACAGCTGGAACCAGAGAAGACGTGTCTGTTCTGTGCTTGTTCAGTGTGCCATCGTTGTTATTGACCCAAATTCATCTTAGAGTCAGTTTGACTTAACTTGTGCTGAACCCAAAATTTCTCCCCAAACTGTAGCATCTGTTCCATGTTTACAAACTGAAATAACTGCGGATGTCAAATGAAAGAAGATTCTGTTTCCTTTAGAAAATCTTTTTTTTTTAGATGTTTACATCAAAAATCTTTTTAAACCTTGAAAGCTTTCTATTTTCCCAGCACAGTTCAGCTCATGTGCAATTGTTGCCATTTCTTCCACCCAGTGCCCTGCCAGACCGTCTTAGATTACCTGAAGATGGTGCTCCAGCACCACAACCAGCTCATGATCCCACAGCCTGCTGACCAGCCGACCGAGGTAGGTGTCCAGTGGCAAGGTAAACGGTACACCGTGTGGAAGGGCCCTAAGATGAAGCATCTCGGTACTTTAACCACCTATACACCAGGACAGATTGGCTAACAGAAGACCTGGTAGACTCTGAGGTTTATGAGTGAGGATATATCCTGCGGAGAAAGGCCATGCATCATGAAGTACATTCACCTCTGTACTCTGAGTGGGGGAAACAGAAGTTTAATATTGTGGGCAATATTCTTTTGGCTCAGAGGGACCTGAAATGGGAGAACCCACCTGTCATTCCCTCAGGCAGAGACAGTGTTTGTTCCAAGTCTTCCCACTCTGAAAATCAGCCCCTCTTTGATGCTCCCTCCCTCCCTCAATGATTATCTTTTCTTTCTCCTTCCGTCACCCAAAGCACCCTGCGGCACTTTCATCCTAACACCACAACGCATCCTGCTCCTTGAAGGGTAGGTTCAGGCCTCAGCCCCGTTGCCTGTCATTGAAGGCGCTTGCTGAATGGTAACCTCAGTGATCAAACCCTTGAAAGACTGGTCTGTATTCATTTCTCCACTCTCATTTCCGTTTGCTCTGCCCCCACCCTGCCCTGTCTGTAGCCTGGCTCCACCTCCGCTCCTTGTCCGAACGCTCTGAGAGAGCTGCCCCCTACCTAACCCCAGGCTACTCTCCCAGTTGTCCCGTCCAGGGGCCCATTTCCCAGCCCTCATCATCCCCAGAGTCTCGCCTCTCCTCCCTGCTGCACCTGCTCTCTTTCTCTAGGCCTTTGTGTCAGGACTCCCTTGTGGTTCCCCATTCCTTTCTCTTTTTTTCCCTTTCTTTCTCTCTTTATTTTATTTTTGACTGTGCTGGGCCTTCGTTGCTGTGCATGGGCTTTCTCCAGTTGAGGCAAGTGGGGACTGCTCTTCATTTTGGTGTGTGGGCTTCTCCTTGTGGTGGCTTCTCTTGTTGCATCTCCCAGGCTCTAGAGTGTAGGCTCAGTAGTTGTGGCTCATGGGTTTGGTTGCTCTGCAGTGTGTTGAATCTTCCCGGACCAGGGGTCGAACCTGTGTCCCCTGGACTGGGAGCACAGAGTCTTAACCCCAGACCACCAGGGGAGTCCCTGCAGTAGTCATTCAACAGATGTTCATTGCACCTGCTGTGTGACAGACACTGTTCCTCATTAGTATCTGCCTCCCCATCCCCCAGCCGTAACCCTCTGTTGCTTTTCTTTGTGGAGGACGTCTTGTTTCACCTGGAAATCGGCAACACCTCAGTCCCCAGTAGCTTGGCTCACGGGATTGGTTGCCTAACCCCCTGGTCTTACGTCTTTCAGCCTCGCTTTCCTGTCTGCACTGCCACACATGCCAGTCAACCCTCTGTCTCGCCCCTCCTGCCATGAAACAGCAGTCTGGGCTAAGAGGCCCTTAGGAAGCTCTGGGCTCCTGCCCATCTTTTGATCATATGTAGGACACAGCCAAGGGCTGGTTTATGCTCCCAAATACTCATAGTTTAAACCTATGATAGCTTAGTTCTTCCTCTCAGTTGAAGTAACTTGCTCAAGAAACACCAAATAAGATGCAGAACTAAGATTCAGTTCAAACCCAACTGACTAAATTCAAACCGCAAACCCTGTCCCTCAGTTGCTTCCTATAAAAAGGACTCTCAGTCGCACGCCTGCTGCTTCGCGGAGTATGACGCTGCGGTGATGAGTTTCTGTGGGTCTAGTCCAGCGACAGTTGCATAGCTGTGTCTGCTGCCTTTTCCTTTCCTGTTGGCTCCTGTACCATTTGCCCTCCTCAGACCTTGTGAACAGAGCACTTTTTAAAGTAAAAACCTGTGAGACCCAAACAGTGCCAATTTATAACCTATAGTAAATTTGCAAAGTTGTAAAACTGAATGAGTTTCCCTTCTTTATTTTGTACACCTTAATTACTGGGGAAGAAGTACATTAAAACTGAGATCATGGGTTAATTAATTTGTCCTGGACTGTAGAATTTTATGGACAACCAGAACTAAAATAATGGTTGTGTAGGTGCAACTGACTAAACATGGCTTATAAATGTTACAGAAATTCCTATAATTAGTCCCATTGCAGCTATTTAGCCTGGGAATTTTATAGCAGACATAAATTATAAAGGTGAAAAGTAAGAAAAATTTTGAGTTGATAAAATAGTGGCATTTGCAGAAGCTATAATTTGAGGAAACTTGTTTTGCATTATTATTAGTGATTTTTTTTTATGTTTCCACAATTCCACTTTTTTTAAATTCACTTTTTAATGCTGTTTCACTGAAATGCAGCAGCTGTCAGATATTAGGTACATTAAACACACACAAAAAAATACCTTATGGAAATAACCTACCAGCGTCATTTCTTAAAGTACTTAACCACCAGCCAAAAGATGAGGAGACCTGTTTGATCACACTCTTCAAAGTCATTTTTGCATATTTTAATAGATTGAAAAGGAAAGTTACACGTTATATTTAAATAGTGTTTCCTGTCATTGGATCTTGACACGTTTTAACCTACCTGTTAAAATGCAAGTTATAAATAGCTCCTCTTTCAAAGGTGTTCATTAAACCTCATTGGCTCTTGTTATAGAAAATGCAAATGTAATTTGAAAAGTGCCCGTTTTGAGAGTGAGCAATTACTTGTGCTCTTCAGTACCCGGTTCATTGTCAGCATAGCCACTTGGTTAAAAAGCGTGTTTGCCTTTGAAATGGAGATCGCCGGGCGGCTGGCCGGCTAAGTAGGTAATGAGGAAATGTTTCGCTTTTCCAGGGAAGCAAGCAGCTGTTGAACAACTATCCTGTCTACATAACGAGCAAACAGTGGGATGAGGCTGTAAATTCTTCAAAGAAAGATGGGAGGCGGCTCCTTCGATACCTCATCAGATTTGTTTTCACTACCGATGAGCTTAAGTACTCATGCGGCCTTGGAAAAAGGAAAAGGTCAGTGCAGTCAGGAGAGACAGGTCCTGAGAGACGCCCTCTGGATCCAGTTAAAGTAACATGCCTCCGAGGTACTGCATCCTTCCGCTCAGTGTCCCATCTGTGATCTCATTTCACCGCATTGGCTGTGGCTCCCCGTGCAAGTGTTCAGCCTTGACTGTATTTTGGTTTTTTTCCGCTGAGACTTTGTAGGCTTCATGTAGCCCATCTCTCTGGTATCGAGAAGTTCTTTAAAAATTCTTTGTTTGCTTTAGCACTTAGTGGCACATAAGCACTGCATAGCACCTCATGTTTCACGCTTGAAGTTCAGATTTTCTTTGCTGCCTGGGAAGGCCACCTCCAGGAAAGCTGGAACACTGGGTAAAGCACACAGGAAAAGAAAACAAGGGATTTTAAAATTTACCCCATTTTCATTTGAAGCCTATGGCACCCTCCCCCAGTCTAGCTACCCTTGTCAAGAATACTTGCCCCTGCTCCTTAAGTTTATTTAGTTAATTTTCCATAGGCCTAAAGTATTTCTCGCCCAGTCAGATTCTGTTCTAGTTTTTTTTAAGTTTCCGTATTTAAAAAATACTGCTCAGATAACACCATGTCATCAGTATTAAGAGCTGATGACTCTAGCTGACGCAGACTACGGATAGGCCAGGCAGAGGGTGAGGAGGAAGAGGCCAGATGTAGATGGCTGATTGGGTGGGTGCAGATCAACACAGACAAGTACAGACGTTGCAGCACCAGCGTAAGCTCTGTTCACACCTGAAAAGTCCGTATCAGAGTGTTGACTTGTATACAGTTCAAGAGTGATTTTATTGGTTGAAAAGACTTAACCTGTGTAGTTTGAGTGATTTTATTGCTTGGAAGACTTAATAATGATTTACTCCTGATAGGAATCAAAATATTTCCTGGTGAAGAAGTCACAGTGGAAAAGCCTGATCACTGATAAGGCCTTCCTCATCAGAAGGACACTCACTCCTGCACCCCTGTCCTGACGCCCACAGTGACTAGGGTGCCTGTGCAGCATTCGTTAGCAGCAGAGATCCCCAGAACCACCCTGAACTTCCGACTGAGCAGGTCTGAGGGGAGGACAGGAGAGGCGCGCATTATTGCACCTCGCGACCTCCCCAGGTGATTGATTCAGGTGGCCCAGACCACCTAGAATGAAGATGGCAGCATTATTGACAACTTGGCGCAGGTGCGCTGGAGCGCCCCCTGTTGGCCAGTCTAAAATTCCATTTAGAGTGTCTGGGTGATGGACATTTCCAGTGTCTGTCTTAGCAAACTAGCCACAGGTTCCTTTATTCCCCAATATCGTCAGAGCAGACAGAGGTACCAGAGGGGTGGTAAGCTTAGCAGGGGGAGGGGGTCTGCTGAGAGCGTGCTCAGTATGTATTCAGGAATTTGCCGTGCGGCTTGTGAAGAACCAGGATAAGGGGCTCACTGTCCCTTTCCATAAATCCTTGTTAAACATTTTATATTTTAATGAGCAAGTCTGTGAAACTGAGGGATTAACTTACATCCCAAAGCACTAGTGTTGCTGCCCTGGGAATGCTGCCAGGCCCGCTGGGACACCAATGCAGCCCAGGCTGCCCATTCAGAACATGCACTCTTCAACACAGGAGAGCTGCGCAGGACACACAGGCCTCCCCTGCCCATGGGTGGAGAAGGCATAGGCAGGAACTGCTGACGTGTCAGGGCAGCCGGTTAGAGCCCTTGTGTCTGTCCCAAAGGCTGAAATCTTGGGGCCTTCTCTGACCCAAATGGGATTCCCTTCCTGAAGGCTGAGGTGTGGTGACTCCCAGGGTGATGTCCTTGTGGTCAGCAAGCGTAGGAAGGCCAAGGAAGTGGCAGACGTTTGGACACTTGAGGGATGGAGAGCAGGGTGCCTCAGGGAGTGAAATCAGATTCTAGGCGGACCTGTTTCCTGGGGTGGTTTGACTCCAGCAGGAAGAGGCAGGTCAGTGACGTGACAGTGCTTCCAGTCTGTGTAACAGAATGACCTCTCCGTTGAGCTTGTAATCGTCTGGCACAGTGCTGGGGGAAGTCCTGTCACAGCAGTGGGTGCTAAGGAGGGGGCAGCGTAGGTATCACAGAGCAGCATGTTCCCAGAGTGGCAGGGCTACAGCGCCCTCGACAGTTAGCCTTGATTTCTGCTCACAGGCACCTTTCTTTCATTTCTTTATGTTCCTATGAGAATGGGGCATCTGGACAGAGGTAGGGGAACTTCTTAAACAGTTATGGAACACTTGTGAACACTTGAGGCAGGAGACCTGAGAAAGGCAGAGAGGAGGAGAAAACAGAATCCCTGACTTGTGGAGCTCACAGCCTAGCTGGAGGCGATCTGAGGACAGTTATAGTTGGGAATAAGTGTGAACACAAGGAAGATAGAAGGGAGAGATCTAGCTATGTGAGCCCTAGTGGTCCCATTTGCTTTCTCTCTGTTCAGCGTTATAGTGACCATGACCTGAGTTGGAGGATGTAGGTGTCCTTTGGTGTTTCCTAGGCTTGCACCCCACCATCAGCCATCTGGTTCCTGACAATTTTGCAGGATAAGATGCTGAATAAACACAGTTCTCACCCCAGCGAAGGCCACCAGAGCTGGGACTTGGACGAGATGAACGAGTCTCTCACCTCGGGCATGAAATTGAAGGGAATGCCCCTGTTTATCTGCTAAGATAGACACAGTTCAGTTCATGAGATTTTTCTGGTCCAAGTTCTTAAAAACATCAGCTTCTAAGGGCAAATAGGATCAGGGTTTCATAAATAAATTTCAGACAAATCCAATCCTATGACCAGAACCGTTGTCTTATAGAGGGAGCAGTGCTGGAGAAGAAATGATGTGTAAATAGCAGTCACCCTGAACTTTGAATCAGCTGTGCAAAAAATAAAAAAACACAGTTTGACTTAGGACCTTTTCCAGAGTGCTCACTTCAGCTTTCAGATGCCCATGTTATTAATGAAATAGCTGTATAGGAACTCGGCATGTCCCCTGACTCTCTGAGAAAACAGGATAGGTTGATTTGACCTCAGCTGGAGGGAGGCCAAGATTGTTTTATTGGAGTCTTAGCTACTCTTTATACACTATCTCTTCCTAATTGTATCTGGTGAAATTAAATATTTAGAGGAAAACTCATCTAAAAAATATTTGTCAGTACATGTATAGATATCATAATTAGAGACATAAATACAGCCTGTAATAATGTGGAAATCTCTTCTGAACCAAAACTTACGCAGGTCTTAACTGAGATTTTATTTTCTTGCACTTAATCTACAAATTAGTAGCTGGTTAAAGAATACCATACTAATGATACTTCCTGTGCTTCTGGAAAGAGTTAAAAATGTGGGCATGTAACAACAGGGTTTGAACCTAGCATGGTGCAGACCATGCCTCACAAATCAGATTTACCATTCATAGCAAATGTGTCTTAGAGGGATCACTCACATAATTTTTATTTTTGCACGTGAGTAGAAAATGTAGATGGTGTAAGTTTTAAAGTCTAATAAGTGACGTCATCATGGCACTACATCTGATGTCCCATAAAGCTTTCCTTATAGAGCTGCTATTAAAGTTTAAGCACCCTTCTTGTCATCCACTGCAAAAACCAGCTGTTTCTCTCTCTCTTTTTTTTTTTTTCTTTTTTACTGTTGTGTATATTCCCACAGAATTCATTAGGATGCACTGTACCTCCAACCCTGACTGGTGGATGCCCTCAGAGGAGCAGATAAACAAAGTGTTCAGCGATGCTGTGGGTCACGCCCGGCAGGGGCGAGCCGTGGGCACTTTCCTGCACAACGGAGGTTCCTTTTATGAAGGGATCGATCACCAGCCTTCCCAGGATGAAGTCTTCAATAAAAATTCCCAGGATGGATCTGGTGATTAGTGGACAAAATCTTTTCACACGAGCAGCCAGTCCTCTCAAGTTCCAATGGTGAATGTTCTGTTACCATCACTTTAGAATCCAAAGCATGTCACTCTGTCAGACTTTACACATCCTAAACCTTAACTCTCTTGACCTACTGCCAAACAAATCCCAATACAAGTTTGGAAAGTGTATGGAGCCTGCAGAGGTTTTCAGAATACTGTATTATACAAAGAAAAAACTACAGTTGATTTCAGTTAGATGGTGAAGGTGAAAAAAGATAGGTGAGTTCTTGTTCGCCTGTCTGATGCCTTCAGGTAAGCTCTGCTTCGTGAGCAGGGCTGGTCCCCATGGAGGTTGGTTTGGTGCTCATGGGAGAAGCTGGAGACACAGCATTGTCCTGAGGGACACGGAACAGGCATTCTCATTTTAGTTCAGATAAGTTCAGATAAGTTGTCTTTATGTTTTCCAAAGACTTGAATTTATACTTCTCAGCAAAGACATAGGATAGGTGACATTGTATGTTGTATCTGCATTGACAATAACCTGTACTAAAACAGAAACCAGAGATCAGAGGTCACCTCTAGACAATGATGAGTTGGAAGCTAGCTGTTGCTCTCTGTTACTTTCTACCAAAAAATAAAATTTCTACTGTGTTGATAAGGAAGGCACTAGATGATCTCTGGAGTTGACGAACAGTAAAAGTTTTCACTGTGTCAGTCAAGAAACATCCAAAGATCCAAAACCATTTTCAAATGCTCAATTTTGTAGGTTCATAGATGCACAATTTCCACAGCCTTAAATCAGGCTCTGTTGACACAATGCCAAAGTGATGGGCTGCACAATGAGAATTTCAGTCAGCTAGTCGTTTGGTGCACTGAGGACCAAACAAATGGTGAGGCCAATGGTATTCACTGAATTTGTTCTGGAATTGTATACACACAGCTTCAGGCCGTTCTGACAACTATGCAACGGGCTTGTTTGTAATTTCTCTGAAATTTGAGGGTCTTTGTGTGCTGAGTTGATCTTTAGAATTTGCATAAATCTCGTTTCTCTTTGTCACCAATGGAAATGTTTCACCCCAGTTGTGCTTGCTTCCCTCCAGTATTCCCCTGAATTTCTGGCCTTGGCTGGGTTAGCACTGACCTTTCCCACTACTTTCTCCAGTTTAATTTGTTGAGCTCAAGTTTGTAGTAATGTCTTTGGAACCATTTCGTATCAGCAGATGCTCTAGAGATGATAGAATCTGTTTCTGCTTCAGGTGTGGGTAGGAGGGGAGGCTTCCTTTATCACCCTAATCCAGATAACTGCATTCTTTGTAAAGCTTAGGGCTAAATGGGCAACTTTTATTAAAGGCTGCTGCTGTTTTAGGCTTCACTGGGAATGGAGAGGATAACATTAGAGCATTTGTTTAAAAAAGTCATCATCTCTTTTGATAGGGAAATTGAGAGATGTTATATATGTGGCTGCTTCACAGCCATAGAGCAAGTGAGTGATTTTATATTCTGGATCTTTCTTAGCCCTTCGTTAGTCACAAACATTGACTGTGTAGTCTTCTGTCAGTCATAAACTCATTGACCTTCATCAGAATTATAAGGTGATATATTAGTATATTATTTGATCCAGCTTCCCCATGTGTCAGATAGCAATAGGATGGTTAAGTCCAGTAAATTCTTATAATAGCAGATTTTTTTCCCAAAATCTAGACAACAGTACAAACTTGGGAATCTGCAAGTTCATGAAGTCTACATTTTCCTGCCACTTTGAATGGCTTGACCTCCTGATGCTATCAGAAAACAAATGGAGTATCAATGAGGAAGCATGCACTGTTTTCAGAAAAACAAATGAATATTGCCCTCATTTGAATTCTGTCACTCCACATGAACTCTAGAACCTGACCTGATGCCCACAGACTACCTCCTTAGTTTTTCTTAGATTTCATTCATTTTAAAAAAGTCTCATTCTTGGATAGCTTCATTTTTAGAAAAGATTTAAACTTCTCTCATTCAATGCTATGTCATTTCACCATACAGATGCTAATTTTTGACAGCTCTTATATACCAATTTTTAAAATGTAATAGTGATTTTCAACATATGGTGCAAGTCTTGCTGGTGTGTGTTTAATGTGGTGACACTTGCCAAAACTCCTTGGCAAAACATGTCAAATAGGACGCCTGAGTCAGACGCTAGTGTAAATGGCTCTAAACAGCAGTATGTATCATTATGATATATTTTTGTAAACATAGTGATGGCTTCTTTCAGTCATGTAAGTACTAGATAAAAATAACCACTTCACTTGAAATAATGTGGAAAATGCCACCCAGTTGAGGGCCCTCTGCAGTTACTTGAATTATCAGCCAGTGGTTAGACAGTGGAGAATTAATGCTGGACAACATGAAGTGCAAAAGTAATAACTCACCAGTACTTGCCTCCTAATTAAAATTCAAAACTATAATGAGTATATTTACCTGTTAGAGACCACTTTCACCCTCCGCGGTGTATTCAGTTGCAGAGAACACTCAGAGGACTTCACTCATCTAATGACCAGCTCGGTCAGTATGGTTTATTGATAGCACTGAATTACCATATCTTTGTGGTAAAAGCACCAGATTAAATTTCCTCATGACGGTCCAAAACTAGCTAATAGAAGCACTAGGCTTTCACTGAATCACAGTTCCCCAAATTACAATAAAAAATACATCTGCTAAGATGACTTACTCAAAAGCATGTTCATTGTCAGAATTGGCCCAGTACAAGTAGCCTGATGGGTCTTGCCTGCATTGGAAACTCTTCAGGCCCATTCAGAACCACTGACAAAGCTATAGCTTATAGTTCAGAGTCCTTGTGTGCAGGTGTTCTGCTAAGCACTTTATGCCTCCTCTCATTTTAATCCTCACAAGCACTCCCTAGGCTGTTATTGTTACCCCATTTTATTGAGCTTATTATTACTCAGCTAGTAAGGGGAAATCTTTGGGTTTAGAAAGTGGAATGACTCATTCAGTTTTCTCCAGTAGTTCCAGTTTTCTCCAGTTCTCAAAACCCATCAACCCTTTGGGATAGATTTGTTGTTTAATTGAAGTAGTGAATAAAATGACTAATTTGTTCACATTTCCATCATAGGGTTCCCAGTACAAAAATGCAGGGATATAAAAGCAAAACTTTGAACTCAGTGAAGTGATGTTCTTCGGGAACAGATAGATGTTAGACATGGCACTGGACATCATTAGCCAGCATTCATTCACTTTTCACATCTGTTGTATTCGTAGCCTTAGATTTAATGAGTCTGGTTTGGAAGAGAGGGTTCTAACAATGATGTCACTGTGAGAATTGTCGTGAAGATTTTGTAGGAAAATACAGTAATCTGCTGATCCTTTCCTGTAGTTGTGGCTTTAACACCTCTGGCTGTGTTTTAAGTTTGAAGAGCTTGCCTCGGCCATCAGTGCCTGGCTTTGTTTCTAGGGACCAGGGCATGCCAGGCCGTGAGGGGGTCCTGAAACCCTGAAGGTCGCTGCTCCAGTCCGACCCTGCCCCATGTAGGCCTTGCCTTTGTGTGTGTCTCCTCCCTGGAACTTGTGTAGCAGCCTGACACTGGGGCCAACTTGCCTTTACTCTGTTTTCTATGAAGAACACGTGCAGAAACTGTGACAAATCCATTGATCCTGATATTTTTATTGTTGAAGTCTTGTTGATTCTTTATGAATAATTTCTATTTGATTGTACTGTGTAGAGTTAATACCCACTAGAGATATGTTAATAAAGCTATAAATGCATAGTGTAATACGGGATAGCAAGATTTTTTGTGAACAATTTATATAGAAGAGTAAGTTGTTTTTTAAGTGTTAGGCACATTTCTTTTAGGAACTTAAAATGTTATAAGAATTTTTTAAACATTCAATATTTTTAATTATAAGCAACATTTGTTACTAGAGCCAGTTATTTCAGGTGTTCTAACTGGAGTATTGATTTTATTACTTCATATACCTCTAGAATGCCACATGTTCTGTTGGAGATAAAGTTGCACAATAAATGTCAAGTTTCTGTTACGTGTTTTAACTTGCTTTTTGCATCTTTCTCAAATTTATTCAAGGCGCTTTTCTGGGTGTTTTTTTCATTAACAAAACTTTCTTTTTGCCTTGACACTATGGCTTTTCTGCTTGACTCAGAATGCCAAGAAAATGTTACATGCTTAATACCCATATAAAAGATAGTTATGTCTGGGAACTGACCAGAACTCATCCAAAAAATCCATTTGATCTAGTGAATGAAAGGGACAACCAGTGATGAAGTGAAAGTGACATGTGATCCAAAATTTCTGTCCAGCATTTTGTGCATTCACACTTTAAACATACATGCTTCTATAGTTCCATTGTTCAGGGAGAGGAGGAATGCTACAGTTTCTTCTCTTGACCTTTTAACAGTGAAAAGATGTTGATTGTTTATAAACAGTGACCTCATTACAAAAGCAAAGTAGCTATGGCTAAATAAGGTGGCATGGTGGCTTCCCACTAGTTATTACATAAAATAAATCTGACATACCAAATACTATTGAACAGTGAGACTGAATGTGTCATTCATAAGTTAGACCAAGTAAAAACTAATACATTTTTTTCATTTAGGGAAAACATTTTATTTTTGCACTACAAGGTGAGTGTCCTAAACAGTAGTTTTGGATGGTAAAGCAATTTAGTCCAAATAATTTGAGTTTGAATTGGAATATAAATTAAAATGAAATTTAAATTATTATGCTATTCTAAAGCATTGAAACAGGATTATTAAGTCACTTTGGTTTTTAATATTTTGTAGCAGGTCACACAGTAAAAGCTACAAATCAAACAAATGTTAGGAACAAATTCAGCAAGGTTGCAGGAAACAAGATCAGTATATGAAAATCAACTCTTCTATACACTAGCAACACTCTGAAATTTAAAAAACAATTTTATTTTCAATCATATCAGAAACAAGCCCTTAGGAATGAATTTTTAAAAATAAGTGCCAGACTTGTACTCTGCAAACTACAGTACATTAGTGGAACAAATTTTAAAAGTTCTAAATAACTGGGAAGATACTGCATGATAGTGAAGTGGAGGAATCAATATTGTTAAGATGGCAGTACTTCCCAGATTGATCTACGAGTCCATTGCCATTCCTAACCAAATCTCAGGTGACCTCTGCAGAAATGGACCACCTTATCCTGAAGTTCTTATGGAAATGCAAACAGTGCTTACATTTGTGGTCAGTTGATTTTTAACAAGGGTGCTAAGATAATAAGGAAAGAATAGCCTTTTTGACAGATTATCCTGAGCCAATAGGATATCCACATCCTAAAGAATGAAGTTGGACCCCTACTTTTTTCTTTTAATTTTATTTTATTTTTAAACTTTACATAATTGTATTAGTTTTGCCAAATATCAAAATGAATCCACCACAGGTATACATGTGTTCCCCATCTGGACCCCTACTTTTATACCATGTGCAAAAGTTAATTCAAAATAAATGGAAGAGCTAAAACTACAAAACTCTTGGAAGAAAACAGGAATAAATCTTGGGTTAAGCAATAGTTTTTTTCAATACGACACCAGAAAGTATAACTGATAAAGATAAATTGTACTTCATCAAAGTTAAAACTTCTACATTTCCAAAAGCAACATACAGAACAAAAAACCCATAGAATGAGAGGAAATACTTAACAAATTATATATCTGATAAAAGACTTGTAGCCAGAATATATAGATCTTTTACAACACAATAATAAACACAACCTGATTAATTAAAGCACAAATAACCTATTTAAAAGTGGGCAAGGGTTCTAAATACACATATCTCCAATGAAGATATATACAAATGGCCGATAAGCATGTGAAAAGGTGCTTAACACCACTTGTCATTAGGAAAATGCAAATTAAACCACAGTGAAATAGCAGTGAAAAAGGTAATGTGATAGCATATCAGAATATGGAAAGATGAAATGTTCATACACTGCTGGTAAGAATGTAAATGGTGTAAGTCACTTTGAAAAACAATTTGGCAGTTCCTTAAAAAGCTCAATGACGTTTGACCCATCAATTCCACTAGTGGGTATATACCCAAGAGAATTGAAAAAATATATCTAAACAAAAACTTGTACATAAATATTCATAAGAGCTTTACTTACAATACCAAAAAGTGAAATCAGTTGACATTCATCAGGTGATGAATGGACAAATAAAATGTGATATATCTACAAAACGTAGTGGTGTTCAGTTACCAAAAAGGAACTACATACTACATCAGTTCAGTAGCTCAGTCATGTCCAACTCGTTGCAACTCCATGAACTGCAGCACGCCAGGCCTCCCTCTCCATTGCCAACTCCCGGAGTTCACTCAGACTCAGGTCCATCGAGTCAGTGATGCCATCCAGCCATCTCATCCTCTGTCATCTCCTCCTCCTGCCCTCAATCTTTCAGGTCTTTTCAAATGAGTCAGCTCTTGGCATCAGGTGGCCAAAGTATTGGGAGTTTCAGCTTCAGCATCAGTCCTTCCAATGAACACCCAAAACTGATCTTTAGGACGGACTGGTTGGATCTCCTTGCAGTCCTAGGGACTCTCAAGAGGCTTCTCCAACACCACAGTTCAAAAGCATCAATTCTTCAGCGCTCAGCTTTCTTCACAGTCCAACTCTCACATCCATACATGACCACTGGAAAAACTATAGCCTTGACTAGATGGACCTTTGTTGGCAAAGTAAGTCTCTGCTTTTGAATATGCCATCTAGGTTGGTCATAACTTTGCTTCCAAAGAGTAAGCGTCTTTTAATTTCATGGCTGCAGTCACCATCTGTAGTGATTTTGGAGCCCCAAAAAATAAAGTCTGCCACTGTTTCCCCATCTATTTGCCATGAAGTGTTGGGAATGGATGCCATGATCTTCGTTTTCTGAATGTTGAGCTTTAAGCCAACTTTTTCACTCTCCTCTTTCACTTTGATCAAGAGGCTCTTTAGTTCACTTTCTGCCATAAGGGTGGTGTCATCTGCATATCTGAGGTTATTGATATTTCTCCCGGCAATCTTGATTCCAGCTTGTGCTTCATCCAGCCAGCGTTTCTCATGATGTACTCTGCATATAAGTTAAATAAGCAGGGTGACAATATACAGCCTTGACGTACTCCTTTTCCTATTTGGAACCAGTCTGTTGTTCATGTCCAGTTCTAACTGTTGCTTCATGACCTGCATATAGGTTTCTCAAGAGGCAGATCAGGTGGTCTGGTATTCCCATCTCAGAATTTTCCACAGTTTATTGTGATCCACACAAGTCAAAGGCTTTGGCATAGTCAGTAAAGCAGAAATAGATGTTTTTCTGGAACTCTCTTGCTTTTTTGATGATCCAGCAGCTGTTGGCAATTTGATCTCTGGTTCCTCTGCCTTTTCTAAAACCAGCTTGAACATCTATCTGGAAGTTCACAGTTCACGTATTGCTGAAGCCTGGCTTGGAGGATTTTAAGCATTACTTTACTAGTGTGTGAGATGAGTGCAATTGTGTGGTAGTTTTCACATTCTTTGGCGTTGTCTTTCTTTGGGATTGGAATGAAAACTGACCTTTTCCAGTCCTGTGGCCACTGCTGAGTTTTCCAAATTTGCTGGCATATTGAGTGCAGCACTTTCACAGCATCATCTGTCAGGATTTGAAATAGCTCAACTGGAACTCTATCACCTCTATCACCTCCACTTGCTTTGTTCATAGTGATGCTTCCTAAGGCTCACTTGACTTCACATTCTAGGATGTCTGGCTCTGGGTGAGTGATCACACCATCGTGATTATCTGGGTCGTGAAGATCTTTTTTGTACAGTTCTGTGTATTCTTGCCACCACTTCTTAATATCTTCTGCTTCTGTTAGGTCCATACCATTTCTGTCCTTTATCGAGCCCATCTTTGCATGAAATGTTCCCTTGGTGTCTCTCATTTTCTTGAAAAGAACTCTAGTCTCGCATTCTATTGTTTTCCTCTATTTCTTTGCCTTGATCGCTGAGGAAGGCTTTCTTATCTCTCCTTGCTATTCTTTAGAATTCTGCATTCAAATGGGTGTATCTTTCCTTTTCTCCTTTGCTTTTCGCTTCCCTTCTTTTCACAGCTATTTGTAAGGCGTCCCCAGACAGCCATTTTGCTTTTTTGCATTTCTTTTTCTTGGGGATGGTCTTTATTCCTGTCTCCTGTACAATGTCACGAACCTCCATCCATAGTTCATCAGGCACTCTGTCTATCAGATCTAGTCCCTTAAATGTATTTCTCTCTTCCACTGTATAGTCATAAGGGATTTGATTTAGGTCATACCTGAATGGTCTAGTGGTTTTCCCCACTTTCTTCAATTTCAGTCTGAATTTGGCAATAAGGAATTCATGATTGGAGCCACAGTCAATTCCTGGTCTTGTTTTTGCTGACTGTATAGAGCTTCTCCATCTTTGGCTGCAAAGAATATAATCAATCTGATTTCGGTGTCGACCATCTGGTGATGTCCATGTGTAGAGTCTTCTCTTATGTTGTTGGATGAGGGTGTTTGCTATGACCAGTGCTTTCTCTTGCCAGAACTCAACCATAGATGAACCCTTTTAAGTTGATGATACATTCATGCAATGTATTTACTGAGAACCTGATTGCCTGGCACTATGTGTCCCAAGAATGGAATAAATACAGCTGATATCTAAGTAACTATTTGGAGAAAAAGGACCAACACCTGTTATGAGAAAATTCTAAGTTCCACTGAGCAACTCATTCTTGAATATATTTTTTAAAAACCGCATCAGTCATACAAAGAGAAAATACATGTCTGTCTCTGTCACACTAAGATAATTCAATCTGAGCATCTCAGCCAAAGTACATGCCAATTCAGGGAATTATTCACATATAATTTGATGTACTCCCAAACGCTGGTTGACTCTTTCTCATAATTCCTCCCTCCTCTTAAAGCTGTTTTTCAGGCCTCACATAAGACACCATCTTAGTGATATACACCTGATGTTTGAACCAGCCTGTCAGGAAATAGATGGCACAGTCGATTTGAGAAGAATTTGATAAAGACACAGTCCAAAGGTGTGAGCAGGTTAGCCTGAAACTACAGTGGGGAGGGGCATCTAGCCCTTGCGTTGGCAGGGTGCTGTAGTCAGCCTGAAAAAGTGAGGTGAGCAGCGGTGGAGCTGGAATTGGGAGTGCCTGCTAGGAGATGTGGTCTCCATGCGAGAAAACGTGGTCGGACTCCACAAAGCTTGCAGGGAAGGAGCCAGGAGAATCACCACCCTGAGCCCCCTCTTTCTCTGTCTCCCGATGCTCCCCTCCGGCCGAAAGCATCTGGAAAGCAAAGGGCAGTGGAACACGTGGAAGCCCATACAGGTCAGCCCCCTGGGATGCAGAGCAAAGGTGGAGACGGAGTAAAGGGAAGAAGTTGGTCATAACTGATACAGGGACGAGCTGGAGAATTCAAAGGATCTGTTTGGTTCCCCTTCACTGAAATCCTGAGAGCTGACTTCTTTACATAAATGACATTTTAGTGCTTAATAATTTGAATAGTTACCATATCAAGCCAGTAGTTTAATGCTTTGCTCTCATTGTTGTCGTGAATCTTCTTATGGCCTGTGAGGAAAACTTAATAGGATCCCTTGCTCAACAGATGAGTGAACTAATCTTAGAGACATGGACCCAAGGTCACAGAGCTAGTCGTGGTGGCATGCTGAGGGCAAGATGCTCATCCAGGCAGTCCAGCTCCAGGTGAGAAACCCAGGTTTCACCCACGCCAGTAAAACTGATCTTTGAAGACCTTCAAGGCTGAAAAAAGAATGGCAACAACGCTGATAAAATAGTGGACGTAGAAGTCGTGTCCGACTCTGCGACCATGTGGATTATGCAGTCCATGGAATTCTCCAGGCCAGAATACTGGAATGGGTAGCCTTTCCCTTCTCCAGGGGATCTTCCCAACGCACGGGATCAAACTCATGTCTCCCACATTGCAGGCGGATTCTTTACCAGCTGAGCCACAAGGGAAACCCGTAATTACCTCCTAAGTCTACCCAGCTTTGACTGATCAAGTTATTCTTCTGTTCATATGGCTGAGAAAACTGCTCAAAATCCTAAAAACAAAAAATACCCCAGTGAATATTGGTGCAATTCCTGGGTCCCAGGTGAGTCTTGTTTCTGATTCAGTCCTAAAGATCCATAGAGATCTTAATGCCTCTATCAGCAGTCCTCTGTGTTCAGTGATCCTGATGTTTAAAACATATGCTTGCTTCTATAAATGAATGAGTGAAGAGATGATTGATAGATAATAGATAAGGTAGAGTAAGATACATCAAAATAGACTATCTAGAACTTGTTCTGATCCATTGTCAAATTTTAATAAATTAGGTTAAAACATGGGATTGAAATACAACTTTAATTCTCACCTAACAAAAACGTTATGGGCCACAGTGGTTATGATTCCAGGCTTTCACTGTCAAGGGCTGGGTTCAATCCTTGGTCAGGAAACCAAGATCCTACAAGTTGCATGACATGGCCAAAAAAAAAAAAAGTCATGGACCAGATTAGTTTTGATTTTTTTTCTTAACTTCTTTACCACTAAAAAATAAAAATTCATCAAGGCACAGTGTAATAAGAATATCACTAATGAAATATAGTGAACCATGTGGTTGGATACACACAGAGAAACCAGAAAATGTATAAATATAAGCTGATTTTAAAGGCTAAGGTGCACTTCCCAGCAGTAAGTGAGATGTAAAACATTTTTCAGTGTCTGCCAGATTCTAGGAAGAAACGCAGGCCTGTCAAGATGTGAGGAGCAGGGGTAGGGAAATGTCTTCTAGTCTCCTTCTTGGTCCGAATGACAATGATTGTTTTCTCCTTCCTGGCAACACAGAAGCATTTTCAATTCAATTTTTAAAACATAATAATTATGTTTGATTGTGACTTGTGTTATGTTTTCTATTAACACATTGTACTATATAATTACCCTTTCATTTCTTATGTAATTTTGGGTATTTTTTTCTGTGACTTCAGAAGAATGTCAAAGTAAAAACTAGTGACATGTGAAATATATGTTAGCTTTAAAATGAGTAAAGATTAGATAATTCTGTCACATTTCCCTTTAAGGATGCTTAATGAGGAAAATCTCATGAATCTACTATGAACCATAAACATATGTTTAATGAAGAAGTGAATAATCCTAATGAAATGTATAAAGGAAGACATTTCTTTGAAGGGTCATTAATAATTGAGAAGTTATGAATAAAACAAATTTAAATACTGTCTAATTCAGCAGGCAATTACTATCACATAGAAAAGTGAGGCCCAGAACATTCTAGTAACCTGTTACGTTCATGCAGCTATTTGCTAGCAGTGCCTATATGAATATCAAAACTCTAAGACCCTAGAGCCATAAAATTTTTACAGCTACTTGTCCAAATTTCTTATTGGTTCTTCCCTTTTTCCCCACGGCTGCCAGGAAGCCCGATGTTAAGTTATATCTCAAGTGCAGCTTCCCTTAGCTCACCTTTTCCAGTCTGCTTATTCTCCACCACTACCAGCCATCATTTTCTATTCTCGTCTTTGCATTTATCTTTGAAAGTTTATTGTAGCAGTGCTTTATTATTACGAGCTATTTTTACCTGGAAATAGAGGAGGTAGGGATGATAAGTATATTAGAATGCTTCCTAGAACATATATTGTCATGTTCAAAAGCTAACCCCAGAAATTAAAAATCTTCACCCCTTTATGCCACCTGCCCCACCTACCCATCCCCAGCACTAAGAAAAACAATGCAGACTGCTTGTCCCAACTCACCTATCTGGAATCTATTGTCTCAACCCTTGTGGTCACATCCCTGCCAGGGTTCTCTCCCCTCTTTGTCTGCAATGAGGTTAAGAACCTGGTGGATGACAGAGAAAGACAAATATCATATGATACCTTTTATAAATGAAATCTTTAAAAAAAAATGGTACAGATGGACTTATTTACAAAACAAATAGAGTCACAGGTTTAGAAAACAAACCTACGGTTATTGGGGAAGAAGGGAGGGAGGGGTAAATTGGGAGGCTGAGATTGATATATACACACTGCTGCTGCTGCTGCTGCTAAGTCACTTCAGTCGTGTCCAACTCTGTGTGACCCCATAGACGGCAGCCACCAGGCTCCCCCGTCGGTAAATTGGGAGGTTGAGATTGACATATACACACTGCTGTACATAAAATAGATAACTCACAAGGACCTACTGTATACCACAGGGAACTCTACTCAATACTCTAATGCCCAATACGGGAAAAGAATCTAAAAAAGTGGATATATGTATACGCACAACTGATTCACCTTGCTGTACAGTGTAAACTAATACAACTTTTAAATTAACTAAACTTCAATAATTTAAATTGAATCTGGTGGATAAGGAAAAATGAGGAACTTGTCCAGAGGTAAAGACATGTGATGTCCAGGGGACCTGCTCCCTCCTCTCTGGGGCCATATTTAGTTAGGAGACTTGGAGCAGAAGCCCCTCTGAACAAGAATCTGTTGTCTGACACAAGTGGGAAGTGGAAGTACCTTAGAGAGTGAGAAGCAGTGGGGGTTTTAAGCTATCAAGGTCTCAAAATTGTCTTGTTACTGCAGCATAACTTAGTCTATCTGGACTCACACACACACTACAAGAGTTTAACTGTTAGGGTAAAGACCACTCTGAAAATCTTATAAAAACTTGGGACTCTCTCCCTAGATACACTCAGAATTTCCAGGAAATTCCAAGGGATTCTTAGACTGAGTTTTATCCATGGTCCCCATGTTAAGAACGCCTCCTAATCTAGAGCCTTCTCCTCAGCTCTGAATCGCTTTTTCCCTGGCAGCTTATCCCACAGCTTTTTTGTTTCTTAGTAGTGGCTGGCTACATTGAAAGGCTTTGCAGTAAAATATGTTGCTGTAAAATATTAAAAGTACTATGCCCAAATTATTAGGCTAGAAAGAGGACATCAGAAAGACAAATGGATGAACCTGTTCCAAACTTGAAATCCCACTCTTAAGAAAGCACTGCGCTGGGACTTGCCACACGGTGCTGCGACTACTGAAAACCACGCACCCAGAGCCCATGCTGTGTGTCAAGAGAAACCACCGCGACGAGAAGCCCACGCGCCACAACGAGGAGCAGCCCCCGCTCACCACAACTAGAGAGAGGCCGTGTGCAGCAATGAAGCCCTAGCACAGCCAAAAATATTAATATTAATTAATCAATAATAATAAACATCACCTGCACAAAATGAGCAAATGTTATTTTTTTAAAAAAGCATTGTGCTATAATCCTTATTGAAATAAAGCAGCTTTGCTCCCCAAATACCCTAAAATGAATGCATATACCTTCTCAAAATGATGTCCAGCCTTAATCTGGTGGGTTCTTTAATATTAATACTAAAAACTTTATGGTATACTAATAAAAATATTTATTAGGAAACATTTTCTAAGGATGGTTATTCTGTGCTAGAAACAATCCTTCCCACTTTGTTAAGCAGACAAGCTGCCAATTTATATTGCAAGCAGGCAGGCACTGCAGACTCAGCCACCCACATTATTCCCCCATGTTCCTGCCTCCCCTCCCTCCCCTTCACTCTAATCAGAAAAGCAAATGCAGTTGTTTGAGTGTCTTTACTCTACACCGTGATATCTGTTCAGCAAGCAGATGTTCCTTAATGCCTAGGTACTAAGTGTCTAACCAGGAAAATATTTGGGGAGAATGTTTAAAATCCGGTCACTTAAATTTGTTCCCAAAATAAAGCAATTTTTACATACAAGTCATCAGACAATGACCCAGTGTTTTTGTAAAATGTCTTTAAAATCACTGTTTCCTTTTTTCCTTTTTTTATTGGAATATAATTGCTTTCCAATGCTGTGTTATTTTCTGCTGTACAATGAAGTGAATCGGCTGTATGTTTCCAAATGTCCCCTCGCTCTTGAACCTCCCTCCCACCCCTCATAGCCCCCTTGTAGGTCATCAGAGAGCACCAAGCTGAGCTGCCTGGGCTATAGCGCTGAGCCCCACAGGCTAGCTGTTTCACGTGTAATAGTGGATATTCAGCAATGCTCCTCTCCCAGTTTGTCCCTCCCTCCTCTTCCCCTACTGTGTCCACATGTCTGTTTGACACATCTGTGCCTCTGTTCCTGGCCTGCAAATAGGTTCATTTATACCATTTTTCCAGAGAAGGCGATGGTGCCCCACTCCAGTACTCTTGCCTGGAAAATCCCATGGATGGAGGAGCCTGGTAGGCTGCAGTCCATGGGGTCGCGAAGAGTCGGACACGACTGCGCGACTTCACTTCCCTTTTCACTTTCATGTATTGGAGAGGGAAATGGCAACCCACTCCAGTGTTCTTGCCTGGAGAATCCCAGGGATGGAGGAGCCTGCTGGGCTGCCATCTATGGGGTCGCACAGAGTCAGACACGACTGAAGCGACTTAGCAGCAGCAGCAGCATACCATTTTTCTAGATTCCATATACATGCATTAATATACATTATTTTTCTCTTTCTGACTTACTTCACTCTATATGACAGACTCTAGGTTCATCCACCTCTCTATAAAAGATCCAATTTCATTCCTTTTTATGGCTGAGTAATATTCCATTGTGTGTATGTACCACATCTTTATCCATTTATCTGTCGATGGATATCTAGGTTACTTCCATGTCCTGGCTACAGTAAATAGCACTACAGTGAACACTGAGGTACATGTGTCTTTTGAATTGTGGTTTTCTCCATATATATGCCCAGTAGTGCAATGGCAGCCCACTCCAGTACTCTTGCCTGGAAAATCCCATGGACAGAGGGGCCTGGTAGGCTGCAGTTGATGGGGTCGCTAAGAGTCAGACACGACTGAGCGACTTCACTTTCACTTTTCACTTTCATGCATTGGAGAAGGAAATGGCAACCCACTCCAGTGTTCTTGCCTGGAGAATCCCAGGGACGGGGGAGCCTGGTGGGCTGCCGTCTATGGGGTCACACAGAGTTGGACACGACTAAAGTGACTTAGCAGCAGCAGCAGTGGGATTGTTGGGTCATATAATTTTTTGTCTCTTCCTGCCCAGGTTCTTATCCAACAACTAACAAAAATCAGTTTTATTTCCATCTTCCTTTTGAGCTATGTGAACACAAACACTCAATTTTGTTTTACTTTTTTCTTTTTTAAGCATTTATTGAGTCTTCAGTATGTGTAGGCACTGTGCAAGTGGTCGGTCCTGGGCCTGTCCTTGGGTCTCCAGTTCCCTATCACCAGGGAAAGATGGGATCTGAAGGAAAGAGTATTGTGGTCTTTTCAGATTGATATGGTGCAGCTTTCACACCCACTGCAGCCGGTCACTGGGCTCCAACCGGTGGACTCTGGTTGGAGAGAATCAGAAATAGCCCCAGTGTGATCTGGTCTCGTTGAGACAAGGAAGCAGGCTACTCCCAGAATCACTCCTGCTCAGCTTCCCCCAGAACACAGCTCAGAATGAACACGGCAGGGTCTAGGCGAGCCCTGTAAACTCTATCAGCTACAGCTGATTTTACTGCTCCTTTAAAAGCATCCACAGCCATTTTTTAAATGCACTGCTGGAAGTGAAGAGTTTTATTCTAAAGTCCTGTAGTTAAAGCCTGCATTGTAATGAAAAATTCCTAGCTAATCTTTACTCTTAAAAAACCATCATTCTTTTAGCAGATTGGAAAGAAAAGGCTGAATAACTTTCAAAATAATTGCAAGTGACAGCACTTCACATTCAAGAGAACAGAAATAAATTCTGTTAGAAATACAGCACGTGGCTCCGAGCATGCTGGGGTTGAAATACTTTTTTTGTTAATAAATTATCTTACTTCTAGCTTGGTGGCTAGGATAGTATTAGTATAGTAGTAGTATTACTAAAATATCAACTTTTAGCTTGGTGGCTAGAATAGTAATAGTGTTAGTATAGTAGTTGTATTACAAATAATAGTAGTATTTGTAATAGTTTCAAAGTCTTCAATATATTTGTAAAAGAAGAAAATGCCTATTCCATTGATGACCCTGCAAATAGGTCATCCTATTATCCAATGATAACCTGTTGCTCTCATATCATTTATGACATTATTGTGTATATTTGTGTGATTCTCTGTATAAAGTGTGCATGCCTCATCAGACTTCTAATTCTATAATATCAGGAGACATAATTTGTTCATCTTTTAATATCTTTTGCCTACCACAGAATCTTGCATATTTTCTGGAGTGCCAAAACATGTTTAATGTGTTAGTGTACTATGCTCATATGTGTGTATTATACATAGATGATGAGCACAGCAAGAAGTTCATAGAGGTTTGAAGAGGTTTGTGAGAAGAGACTTCGGTCATCCCCACCGTGGGCAGTGGAGCAGGGCCAGACAACACTGACACCATCTCATCCACTCCCTCAGTTGTAGAGAACCTAGGCATATCCCGACCTGCGCTGGAGAGTGAAGACAGATAGGAAACCCCCAAGAAATAATTCTATATAACGTCACTGTAATTTGAAAAGTGAGAATATATTTTAGTTACATAGGCATGCAGAAATGTAAATGTGAATTATATGCACAAATGTTGGAAGACATAGGTTTAGTTGTCCAAATTCTTCTGTACACATAGTACCTAGAAGGGATTTCCGGGTGGCACAGTGGTAAAGAACCCTCCTGCCAATGCAGGAGATGCAAGAGACGGGGGGTTTGATCCCTGAGTCGAGAAGATCCCCTGGAGAAGGAAAAGGCAGCCCACTCCAGTATTCTTACCTGGAAAATTCCAGGGACAGGGGAGCGAGCATGAGGGGTTGCAAAGAGTTGGACATGACTGAGCATGCCACACCGTAGCAGCAGGAGCCAGAATGCACACACACACACACACACACACACACACACCCTGCTACTACTACTACGTACCTTGGCATTAAATAAAGGGCAGAGATCTTGGAAGACAGGGGACCTGAATTGAAATCCCAGCCCCAGGACATCCTGGCTGTGTCACTTTGGGCAAGTTATTTAAAGCTAAACCTTAGGTTGCTTATCTGTAAAATATCTTTGCTTATTTGTAAAATATCTGTACAATACCACTTCGAATTAACATAAGAATTGAAGTTAACATCTTACTATATGATTTTTGCCTCATCTTTTCTTTATTCCTTGTTTAGGATTTACTGAATATTTATTATGTTTCCATCTTATCTCCACTGTTGGCTTATTAGCTGTACCCCTTTGTATGAGGGTTAGCTAATAATGTGTTTTAGCATTGCTGAAACATACTGTCCTTTAGCCTTGCTCAGGTTGCCTGGAAATATAAGTATAACACTTCATTAAGAGTGTAAGAGTCTTCTAGGTCTCCATTCCTGGCCTTTTGTGTTACTGCTCTCATATATTTTAATTCTACATTTTATGGGTTTTGAAACTCAATTCCATTTTGGTCAAAGAATATACTTTGCATGATTCAAATCCTTTTAATTTTATCAACACATGTTTTATGGTGAAGCATAAGGTCTTTATTGGTAAATAACCTGAGTAAACTTCAAAACAATGTGCATTTCTCTTTCAGGATGGAAGGTACTACAAATGTCAAATAGGTCAAGTTAGCTGACAGTGTTGTTCACATCTTCTATATACTTATATAGAAGACTTTCAGTCTGTGTCTACTGAGTATTGTGAGAGGAGCATCGTGTGGATTTATCTATTTCTCTTCCAGTTCTATCAGTTTTTGCCTCATATATTTTGAAACTCTGTTAGATAATGAGGCTGATTTCTTTAACCAAGAAACTGGAATTTATATCTTCAGGTAAACATTATTCTTCAAATCAGTAATTACCTTGAAAGAACTTGAACTCATTATATAATGACAATATTCATGTTGTTTGTGAGGCTTCTCCTACAAAATGAAATGATGAGCCACAAACGCAAAATAGATTTCATTATACTGCTCCTTATTTATCATCCCAAACAATGATAACTAGCTTACCCATCCACATTCATAAGTCTTAGATCCAAGTGGTTTTGACAGCTTCACCCCAAATTCCATTTATCCTCAAAAGGTGAAGATATCTATCACCTCATCAGCCTAATTTTACAAACAAGTTACAAAAAGTCCCAAGCAGGTGTTCCAAACATATCCTAAAGATGGCAGCATTGTTAGAATAAGACAAGAGTCTCACAAGGGACTATTTTTAAAGGAACATTTACTTGCGCTTTCAGTTCAGTTCAGTTCAGTCACTCAGTCGTGTCCGACTCTTTGCGACCCCATGAATCGCAGCACGCCAGGCCTCCCTGTCCATCACCAACTCCAGGAGTTCACTCAGACTCACGTCCATCGAGTCAGTGATGCCATCCAGCCATATCATCCTCTGTCGTCCCCTTCTCCTCCTTCCCCCAATCCGTCCCAGCATCAGGGTCTTTTCCAATGAGTCAACTCTTCACATAATGTGGCCAAAGTACTGGAGTTTCAGCTTCAGCATCAGTCATTCCAAAAGAACACCCAGGGCTGATCTCCTTTAGAATGGACTGGGTGGATCTCCTTGCAGTCCAAGGGACTCTCAAGAGTCTTCTCCAACACCACAGTTCAAAAGCATCAATTCTTTGGCCCTCAGCTTTCTTCACAGTCCAACTCTCACATCCATACATGACTCCTGGAAAACAATAGCCTTGACTAGATGGACCTTTGTTGGCAAAGTAATGTCTCTGCTTTTGAATATGCTATCTAGGTTGGTCATAACTTTCCTTCCAAGGAGTAAACTTCTTTTCATTTCATGACTGCAATCACCATCTGCAGTGATTTTGGAGACCCCAAAAATAAAGTTTGACACTGTTTCCACTGCTTCCCCATCTATTTCCCATGAAGTAACGTGACCAGATGCCATGATCTTCGTTTTCTGAATAGTGAGCTTTAAGCCAACTTTTTCACTCTTCTTTCACTTTCATCAAGAGGCTCTTTAGTTCTTCTTCACTTTCTGCCATAAGGGTGGTGTCCTCTGCATATCTGAAGTTATTAATATTTCTCCCGGCAATCTTGATTCCAGCTTGTGCTTCTTCCAGCCCAGCGTTTCTCATGATGTACTCTGCATAGAAGTCAAATAAGCAGGGTGACAATATACAGCCTTGACGTACTCCTTTTCCTATGTGGAACCAGTCTGTTGTTCCATGTCCAGTTCTAACTGTTGCTTCCTGACCTGCATATTGGTTTCTCTTGTGCTTTAATGTTTATTAAAAATATGTTGACATTATTTTATGATCATACTTTGGATACAATTCCAGATTAACTCCCAACAATTAATTATGTAAGAAGGCATATGTATTAATTATGTAAGAATATATATGTATTAATTATGTAAGAATGCATATGTAAGAGTTCCAAAGAATAGCAAGGAGAGATAAGAAAGCCTTCCTCAGCAATCAATGCAAAGAAATAGAGGAAAACAATAGAATGGTAAAGAGTAGAGATCTCTTCAAGAAAATTAGAGATACCAAGGGAATATTTCATGCAAAGATGGGCTCAATAAAGGACAGAAATGGTATGGACCTAAGAGAAGCAGAAGATATTAAGAAGAGGTGGCAAGAATACGCAGACAAACTATATAGAAAAGATCTTATGACCCAGATAACCACGATGGTGTGATCACTCACCTAGAGCCAGACATCCTAGAATGTGAAGTCAAGTAGGCCTTAGGAAGCATCACTATGAACAAAGCTAGTGGAGGTGATGGAATTCTAGTTGAGCTATTTCAAATCCTGACAGATGACGCTGTGAAAGTGCTGCACTCAATATGCCAGCAAATTTGGAAAACTCAGCAATGGCCATAGGACTGGAAAAAGTCCGTTTTCATTCCAATCCCAAAGAAAGGCAATGCCAAAGAATGAGAAAACTACCACACAATTGCACTCATCTCACGTACTAGTAAAGTAATGCTCAAAATTCTCCAAGCCAGGCTTCAGCAATATGTGAACTGTGAAATTCCAGATGTTCAAGCTGGTTTTAGAAAAGGCAGAGGAACCAGAGATCAAATTGCCAACATCCACTGGATCATTGAAAAAGCAAGAGAGTTCGAGAAAAACATCTATTTCTTCTTTATTGACTATGCCAAAGCCTTTGACTTTGTGGATCACAATAAACTATGGAAAATTCTGAAAGAGATGGGAATGCCAGACCACCTGACCTGCCTCTTGACCTGTATACAGGTCAGAAAGCAACAGTTAGAACTGGACATGGAACAACAGACTGGTTCCAAATAGGAAAAGGAGTATGTCAGGGCTGTATATTGTCACCCTGCTTATTTGACTTCTATGCAGAGTACATCATGAGAAACGCTGGGCTGGAAGAAGCACAAGCTGGAATCAAGATTGCCGGGAGAAATATCAATAACCTCAGATATGCAGATGACACTACCCTTATGGCAGAAAGTGAAGAAGAACTAAAGAGCCTTTTGATGAAAGTGAAAGAGGAGAGTGAAAAAGTTGGCTTAAAGCTCACCATTCAGAAAACGAAGATCATGGCATCTGGTCCCATCACTTCATGGCAAATAGATGGGGAAGCAGTGGAAACAGTGGCTGACTTTATTTTTCTGGGCTCCAAAACCACTGTAGATAGTGATTGCAGCCATGAAATTAAAAGACACTTACTCCTTGTAAGGAAAGTTATGACTAACCTAGACAGCATATTCAAAAGCAGAGACATTACTTTGCCAACAAAGGTCCATCTAGTCAAGGCTATTGTTTTTCCAGGAGTCATGTATGGATGTGAGAGTTGGACTATAAAGAAAGCTGAGTGCTAAAGAATTGATGCTTTTGAACTGTGGTGTTGGAGAAGACTCTTGAGAGTTCCTTGGTCTGCAAGGAGATCTAACCAGTCCATCCTGGAGGAGATCAGTCCTGGTTGTTCATTGGAGGAACTGATGTTGAAGCTGAAACTCCAATACTTGAGCCACCTGATACCAAGAGCTGACTCATTGGAAAAGACCCTGATGCTGGGAAAGATTGAGGGCAGGAGGAGAAGGGATGACAGAGGATGAGATGGTTGGATGGCATCACCAACTCAATGGACATGGTTTGGGTGGACTCTGGGAGTTGGTGATGGACAGGAAGGGTGGGAGTACTGCAGTTCATGGGGTCGCAAAGAGTCGGACACGACTGAGCAACTGAACTGAACTGATTCTGCCATTAGAAAAGAAATCCTGCCATTTGCAGCAACATGGATGAACCATGTTCAAGGGCATTATGCTAAGTGGAATAAGTCAGATGGAGAAACACAAATACTATATGCTATCACTTCTAAGTGGAGTCTTAAAAATAAAAACTTACAGAAACAGAGAGCAGATTGGTGGAGGGGCTGTGAAATGGATGAAATTGGTGAAGGGAGTCAAAAAGTACAATCCTTCCAGTTATAAAAACCGTCAGGAGGATGTAAGATGCAGCACAGTGACTATAGTAGAAAGAAAAGTGTTAGTCGCTCAGTCATGTCTCTTTGAGACCCCATGGACTGTACCCGCCAGGCTCCTCTGTCCATGGGATTCTCCAGGCAAGAATACTGGAGTGGGTTGCCATTCCTTTCACCAGGGAATCTTCCCAACCCAGGCATTGAACCCAGGTCTCCCACATTGCAGGCAGATTCTTTACCATCTGAGCCACAAGTCGCTAGGGAAGCCCAAGAATACTGGAGTGGGTTGCCATGCCCTTTTCCAGGGGATCTTCCTGACCCAGGGATCGAACCCTGGTCTCTGCATTACAGGTAGATTCTTTAACATCTGAGCCACCAGGGAAGCCCCAGAGGGGACACTGTGGCTGCATGGGCCGGGAATCAAACCCGTGCCTCCTGCCTGGCAGGCAAGAATTCTACTACTGAACCACCCATGCACCGGTTAACAATTGTGTTTGAAAATTGCTAAGAGTAGTTCTTGAAAGTTCTCATTACAAGAAAAAAAGTTTGTAACTATGACTGGTGACGGATGTTAACTAAACTTGCGGTGATCATTTTACAATGCATACGCATACTGACTCATAATCCTGTGCACCTGAAACTTACATAATGTAATATGTCAGTTATACCTCAATAAAATTAAGTAAGTAAATAACCTGTAAGAAAATTGAAGCGCCTTAGTCTGAAAACACTGCCAAGCTTGAGGGGTGCTCCTACTGCAGCAGTAAGCCCATCTTGGGGACACAGCAAGGCATTGGCTTCAGAGATGTGAAGGTGGAGCTAAGAGACCTGGGAGGAGCCTTGCAGGCTGGGGCAGGAAAGAAGTCCCGGGCGACACAGGAAAGAGCTGTGACACCCATTTCATCCCTTCTGGAGGTCTGAACTTTTCCCCATTTGGAATAAACTGAGAAAGTTTATACCAAATACAACTGCCTGTAAAATTTTAAACTGCTTCAATCTGAGTTTAACAGCCACCTCTCCCTTCACCTCTTACTAAATCATCTTAAAGCTACATCTAGAATTCAACAGGAAAAATTGCAATAAAAATGGGTTTTAGAGTTTTTGCAGTTTTATTCAATATTTCTACTGAGAACAAATAAATCACAATTCAGAACTCCAGCAAGAAACAATACCTTGAAGCTACACTTATGAGGAAACAAGTTAAATCTACTGAACCACCAGAGACACTCTATCTACCATTTCAAAATAAGCGTGAGATGCTCATCCTTTATGCCTCTCCAGATCCAGCAGAGATGTAGCAGAGTGGAATTCACTCAGTACGGGTGGCTAGAGACAGTCTGCGTGAACACTCGAGGAACAGGTTCTCAGGAATGAAAATGCACTCTGATATTCCTGTTAGAATGAGGTTGCATGAGCCCAATTAGAGCTATCAGTTGAAGATCAATACCATATTTTTGTACACATTCCTTTCCTCTTTTCTGAAACACACCACCCCGTGCTCTCTGTCTGACCTCAAAGGGCGCAGCCTGGAGGAGGCTTTCCTGTCCCTACTGCCCAGGTAGGAATGAGGCATACAGTGCCTAGTGGCACCGAGTGCTCACAAAACATCTGTTGAGTGAATGCAATAATTGAAGGCTCGGTTTTTTAAATTTCTCTTTCAGTTTTCCAATTTTATAAGACAATTTCTCTAGGCTTCTCTGACAGAGAAGTATCTGTTTTTACAATAACCCATAGTGAGCTCCAAGACCATGACAGATTATATAAATGAAGAATTACGCACATGGCCTTCTTGAGTTTTAAATACAACAGTTTTTTAAAATTTATTTTTAAATTGCAGGATAATTGCTTTACGATGTGGTGTTGGTTTCTGCTATACAACAATGCAAATCAGTCATAACTATACTTATACCCCCTCCTTCTTGAACCTCCCACCCACCCATCTCACCCTCTAGGTCATCAGAAAGCACCAGGCTGGGCATCCTGTGTTATATAGCACAATATACCCCTATTTTTAGGGCTGGAAGTTCCTATGGGAAAGTTGAAATCTAATGGTATTAAACTCAAGTTTTAAAAATAATTGAAAGAAATCACCTTATCTTCAGCCTTTTCCCTTTAAAATTTTTGGTTCTTATTTCCTTTTGAAAGGGAGTATTAAAGTTAGAATTCTAATTCAGAAATTCTCACATCTTAGTTTTACGATACTCTATGATGTTTTCAATTATATCAGGACAGTTGAAGAGTTGTCGGTCCTTTTCAATTATCTTTTTGTTATACTCTATAACATCTTATGGAAAACCTGAACAAGCTTTTTGATCAACCCAAGGAAAGACACATTCATCACTGGAAATCTCTAAGTGACAAAAAAAAGAGAAAAGTCATATTGACCATTGTTACCGCTTAGCGTATGTATTAGGTTGGTGCAAGTTTTGCATTGTTGAAATTTGCCATTTGATATTGGAATACATTCTTAAATAAATGTGGTTATGTTATACTACATTTTAATGCACATTTCTTGTTTTATGTTTTCTGCTAGTGAATTATTACTTGCTATTTATTTTACATGCATTTTAGTTATGGAAATGATGCTAGACAGAAGCAAACTTGAGCAATATTCTTATTCCAGTTCAAAATGTGTCATAAAGCAGCCGAGACAACTTGCAACATCAACAACTCATTTGGCCCAGGAACCGCTAATGAACGCATAGTGCAGTGCTGGTTCAAGACGTTTTGAAAACGAGACTAGAACCTTGAAGATGAGGAGCTCAACGACCAGCCGTTGGAAGTTGACAACGACCAATCGAGAGCCATCATTGAAGCTGATCCACTTACATGAGAAGTTACCCAAGAACTCAACATCGACCATTTTATGGTCGTTTGGTATTTGAAGCAAATTAGAAAGCTGAAAAAGCTCTTAAAGTGGGTACCTCATGTTCAGTTCAGTTCAGTTCACTCACTCAGTCGTCTCCGACTCCTTGCGACCCCATTAACAACAGCAGACCAGGCTTCCCTGTCCATCACCAACTCCCAGGGTCCACCCAAATTCATGTCCATTGAGTCGGTGATGCCATCCAACCATCTCATCCTCTGTCATCCCCTTCTCCCACCCTCAAACTTTCCCAGAATCAGGGTCTTTTTAAAAGAGTCAGCTCTTCATAACAGGTGGCCAAAGTATTGGAGATTCAGCTTCAACATCAGTCCTTCCAATGAACACCCAGAACTGAGCTCCTTTAGGATGGACTTGTTGGATCTCCTTGCTGTCCAAGGGACTCTCAAGAGTCTTCTCAAACACCACAGTTCAAAAGCATCAGTTCTTCGCCGCTGTCTAGGTTGGTCATAACTTTCCTTCCAAGGAGTAAGTGTCTTTTAATTTCATGGCTGCGATCACTATCTGCAGTGATTTTGGAGCGCCCAAAAATAAAGTCTGCCATTGTTTCCACTGTTTCCCCATCTATTTGCCATGAAGTGATGGGACCAGATGCCATGATCTTCGTTTTCTGAATGTCGAGCCTTTAAGCCAAATTTTTCACTCTCCTCTTTCACTTTGATCAAGAGGCTCTTTAGTTCTTCTTCACTTTCTGCCATAAGGGTGATGTCATCTGCATATCTGAGGTTATTGATATTTCTCCCGGCAATCTTGATTCCAGCTTGTGCTTCATCCAGCCCAGCGTTTCTCATGATGTACTCTGCATAGAAGTTAAATAAGCAATGGGTGACCTTATACAGCCTTGAATACTCCTTTTCCTATTTGGAACCAGTCTGTTGTTCCATGTCCATTTCTAACTGTTGTTTCCTGACCTGCATACAGGTTTCTCAAGAGGCAGGTCAGGTGGTCTGGTATTCCCATCTCTTGAAGAATTTTCCACAGTTTAATGTGATACACACTGTCAAAGGCTTTGGCATAGTCAATAAAGCAGAAAGATGTTTTTCTGGAACTCTCTTGCTTTTTCCATGATCCAGTGGATGTTGGCAATTTGATCTCCAGTTCCTCTGCCTTTTCTAAAACCAGCTTGAACATCTGGAAGTTCACGGTTCACGTATTGCTGAAGCCTGGCTTGGAGAATTTTGAGCATTACTTTACTAGCGTGTGAGATGAGTGCAATTGTGCAGTAGTTTGAGTATTCTTTGAAATTGCCTTTCTTTGGGATTCGAATGAAAACTGACCTTTTCCAGTCCTGTGACCACTGCTGAGTTTTTCAAATTTGCTGGCATAATGAGTGCAGCACTTTCACAGCGTCATCTTTCAGGATTTGAAATAGCTCAACTGGAATTCCATCACCTCCACTAGCTTTGTTCGTAGTGATGCTTTCTAAGGCCCACTTGACTTCACATTCCAGGATGTCTGGCTCTAGGTCAGTGATCACACCATCGTGATTATCTGGGCCGTGAAGATCTTTTTTGTACAGTTCTTCTGTGTATTCTTGCCACCTCTTCTTAATATCTTCTGCTTCTGGTAGGTCCATACTATTTTTGTCCTTTATTGAGCCCATCTTTGCATGAAATGTTCCCTTGGTATCTCTAATTTTCTTGAAGAGATCTCTAGTCTTTCCCATTCTCTTGTTTTTCTCTATTTCTTTGCATTGATCACTGAGGAAGGCTTTCTTATCTCTCCTTGCTCTTCTTTGGAACTCTGCATTCAAATGGGTATATCTTTCCTCTCTCCTTAGCTTTTCGCCTCTCTTCTTTCATAACTGTTTGTAAGACCTCTTCAGAGAACCATTTTGCCTTTTTGCATTTCATTTTCTTGGGGATGGTCTTGTTTCCTGTCTCCTGTGCAATGTCATGAACCTCTGTCCATAGTTCTTTAGGCACTCTGTCTATCAGATCTAATCTCTTTAATCTATTTGTCACTTCTGCTGTATAATCGTAAGGGATTTGATTTAGGTCATACCTGAATGGTCTAGTGGTTTTCCCTACTTTCTTCAATTTACATCTGAATTTGGTAATAAGGAGTTCATCATCTGAGCCACAGTCAGCTACCAGTCTTGTTTTTGCTGACTGTATAGAGCTTCTCCATCTTTGGCTGCAAGAATATAATCAATCTGATTTCTATATTGACCATCTGGTGATGTCCATGTGTAGAATCTTTTCTTGTGTTGTTGGAAGAGGGTGTTTGCTATGACCAACGCGTTCTCTTGGCAAAACTCTATTAGCCTTTGCCCTGCTTCATTCTGTATTACATGGCCAAATTTGCCTGTTACTCCAGGTGTTTCTTGACTTCCTACTTTTGCACTCCAGTCCCCTATAATGAAAAGGACATCTTTTTTGGGTGTTAGTTCTAGAAGTTCTTGTAGGTCTTTATAGAACCATTCAACTTCAGCTCTTCAGCATTACTGGTCAGGACATAGGCTTGGATTACCGTGATATTGAATGGTTTGCCTTGGAAACAAACAGAGATCATTCTGTCATTTTTGAGATTGCTTCCAAGTACTGAATTTTGGACTCTTTTGTTGACTATGATGGCTACTGCTTTTCTTCTAAGGGATTCTTGCCCATAGTAGTAGATATAATGGTAAATTCACCCATTCCAGTCCATTTTCATTCACCGATTCCTAAATTGGCAATGTTCACTCTTGCCATCTCCTGTTGGGCCACTTCCAATTTCCCTTGATTCTTGGACATAACCTTCCAGGTTCCTATGCAATATTGCTCTTTACAGCATCGGACTTCACTTCCATCGCCAGTCTGAGTGTTGTTTTTTCTTTGGCTCCATCCCTTCATTCTTTCTGGAGTTAGTTCTCCACTGATCTCCAATAGCATATTGGGCACCTACTGACCTGGGGAGTTCATCTTTCAGTGTCCTATCTTTTTGCCTTTTCATACTGTTCATGGGGTTCTCAAGGCAAGAATACTGAAGTGGTTTGCAATTCCCTTCTCCAGTTTTGTCAGAACTCTCCACCGTGACCCGTCTGTCTTGGGTGGCCCTACACAGCATGGCTCATAGTTTTATTGAGTTAGACAAGGCTGTGGCCCATGTAATCAGACTGGTTAGTTTTGTGTGATTGTGGTTTTCATTCTGTCCACCCTCTGATGAAGAAGGATAAGAGGCTTATGGAAGCTTCCTGATGGGAGAGAGTGACTGAGGGGGAAACTGGGTCTTGTTCTGATGGGCGGGGCCATGCTCTTTAATCCAATTTTCTGTTGAAGGGTGGGGCTGTGTTCTCTCCCTGTTAATTGATCTGAGGCCAAACTATGGTAGAGGTAATGAAGATAATGGTGACCTCCTTCAAAAGATCCCATGCGGGCAACCCTACATTCAGTGCCCCCAACCCTGCAGCAGGCCACCACTGACCCATGCCTCCACCAGAGACTCCTGGACACTCACAGGCAAGTCTGGATCAGTGGCTTGTGGGGTCACTGCTCCTTTCTCCTGGGTCCTGGTGTGCACAAGTTTCTGTTTGTGCCCTCCAAGAGTCCATTTCCCAGTCCTGTGTAAGGTCTGGTGGCTCTGTGATGGGGTTAATGGTGACCTCCTCCAAGAGGGCTTGTGCCACACCCAGCTCTACTGCGCCCACAGCCCCTTCCCCTGCAGCTGTCCACTGCTGACCCGCACCTCCTCAGGAGATACCAAACACAGTTCTGTCTCAGCCTCTGTGGGTCTTTGGGTCCTGATGCACACAGGTATATTTGAGTCCTCTGAAAATTTCTGGCGGGTATGGGGTTTGATTCTAAACACAATCTTTCCCCTTCTACTATCTTAGTGGAGCTTCTCCTTTGCCCTTGGACATGGGATATCTCCTCAAAGTCGCTCCAGTGCCGCCTAGCCACTGCTCCAGCACCTGTCGTCTTGCTGGGGCTTCTCTGCCCTTGGGTGTGGGGATCTCCTCACAGTTGCTGCAGTGTCGTACAGCTGCACTGCGTTGGTCATTTAACTAGACTGTGAGTCCATTTTTTTTAAATTTTTATACCTCTAGAGATAGCATCATACATGAAATATTCACTTGTCAACATATATTTATTGAATGCCTACGATGCCAATCTAGATGCCAATCTAGTTTCTGGAGATCCAGCTCTCATGGATGTTACATGTTAGTAGAGATAGACAGTAAACAAAATAAAATTGTAGTATGCAGGTAATAAATGCTATTGTCAAAAATAAAACAAGGAAAAATTAGAGGTGTGGGGAGAGAAATGGAGAGGGTTTGCTACTTTATAAAGGGTGGTGAGGAAAGGCCTCACTGATAAAGTAAACTTTAATCTATGCTTTTTTTTTAATATTTATTTGGCTGCACCAGGTCTTATTTGCCACTTGTGGAATCTTTTATCTTTGTTGCAGCATGGGCAAACTCTAAGTTGTGGCATGTGGGATCTAGTTCCCTGACCAGGGATTGAACCCTGGCCCCCTACATTGGGAGCACAGAGTCTTAGCCAATGGACCACCAGGGAAGTCCCTGTTAAGGTAGCCTTTGAACAGATACCTGAAGAAGCAAAGCAACATACTGTGCAGGCATGTGGTGGAAAGAGTATTTCAGGCAGTTTAAAGGCCCTAGGTGGAGAGCATACATACAGCTGTAGGATGTATAAAAAGCAGAAAGGAGGCCAGACTAGCTGGAACGGGGAGAAGAAAATAGTAGAAAATGGGGTCTAAGAGATGGTGGAGAAACTCATCATGGAGGACTTGTAAGCTTCGTCCGAACAGACTTTGTTAGTCTGTATGAGATGAGAAACTACAGGGAGGGCTTCGAGAAGTGACATGATCTAATATATTTTCAAAAAAGCACAAGCTGCTGTGTTGAAGCAATGTGAGGGCTAGGATTAGGAGGAAATCACTGAAGAGTCTATTTTGAAAATTCAAGCAAGACATGATGATGGCTGACATGAAGATAATTGAGATGCTGAGAAGTAGATTCTAAGTATATTTTGGAGCTAGGGCCCGTAGATCTTGCTAAGCGGTTGAATGTTCATTGTATGAAAAATAAAGAGGAGCCAGGCATAAAGCCAAAGTTTAGGGCAACTGAAAGGATGAAGATGTCACTTAATTTGAAGGTGAGACGAAGAAACTGGGAGTTTTCTTTTTTGATATGTTGAATTTGAGATATTAGTGATCTCCCAAATCTCAGTAATGCTCACATTGCAATGGTTATGGGTTGGTTGTCTTTCTGTTCCATGTGACTTTTTTATTCAGGAAACCAGATTAAAATAAAACAGCCCCTATCTGGAACATGCCATTCTCAAGAAAGAGGGAAAACAGCTATGGTAGAATCATGCAATAGCTCTTAAAACATCTGCTCAACTAACACAACACTGTAAATCAACTAAACTTCAATTTAAAAAAATAGACATGACATCTGCTCAGACATGGCATATACCACTCGTGCTCACAATATATTAGCCAAAGCCTGTTGCACGACAAAGCCTGATGTTAATGGGAAGTACTGTAGGTCTTATGGCCATGGGATAATTATTCAACAGGGACGTGTAATGTTCTTTCGTAAGGGCAGTGAATAATCAGGACCAATCACCTAATTTACCCAAGTGGAAAGTCAAGCTGGCAACTGGGTGTATGAACCTAGGGTTCAAGATATAAAATTCAGATTTCAATAAATAGTGGTTTTTGAAGGCATAGAATTGAGTCACCAGTGAATGAGTGTGGCCGGAGAAGAGATGTAACTCTGGGACATGCCAATTCTTGGAGGTAAGCGAAGTGAGGAATAAGTTGCAGAAGAGACTGGAAAAGAGGCCACTGAGGTAGGAGGAGAACTCAAGAGAGTGGGGTCAGAAAGTCAAAGATTCAGCATCACATGTTGCTGGGTAGGTCAAGTCAATTGATCACTTAAGACTGACCATCGTATTTAGTAGTATGGAGGTTTAGGAAGGGGTTAGCAGAGAGAGAATGAAAATGGGAAAAAAGAAGAGCAGCAAATATAGATGACTCCTTTGAGCTTTTTTCCTGTAAAGGGAAACAGAAAATTGGGAAAGTAGTTGAAGGATTTTTTTGTTTTTAGGAATTCATGAGTGTGTGTGTGATTGATGTTTGTTTTAGTTCATTTTCTATGATGGGAGACATAAGAGCATATTGATAAAAATCCAGAAATTTTGTGAAGATTTCATACATTGTCAAACTTAGCAAGACTGGCCAAAAGTTTGCACCGACTAGCCAGGTTGTGATTGCAAAGGAAAAGTTCTTGAAGGAAATCTTAAGTGCTACTCCAATGAACAGATGAATGATAAGAAAACAAAAGTCTTATTGCTTATATGGAGAGAGTTTTAGTAGTCTGGCTGGAAGACAAACAAGCCACAACATTCCTTAAGCCTAATCCAATGCAAGGCCCTTCCTACCTCTCTCCAACTCTGTGAAGGCTGGGACAGATGAGGCAGCTGCAGAAGAAAAGTTTGAAGCTAGCAAAGGTTGGTTCATGAAGTTTAAGATAAGGAGCCATTTCCATAATATAAAAGTGCTAATACAGAACTTTATATTAGCAAGTGTAATGGAGAAGCTGTGCTAATGTAGAAGCTGCCACAAGTTATCTAGAAGATCTAGTTCAGATAATAAATGAAGGTGGCTACACTATGTAACAGATGTTCAGTGTTGACAAAACAGCCTTATATTGGAAGATGCCTTCTAGGACTTTCATAGCTAAAGAGAAGTCAATGCCTGGCTTCAAGGCTTCAAGGGGCAGACTGCTTCTTTTGTTAGGAGCTAAGGCAGCTGATGACTTGAAGCCAATGCTCTTTTAGCATTCCCAAAATCCTAGGGCCCTTAAGTTAGGCTCAATTTACTCTACCTGTGCTCTATGAGTGGAAGAGTAAAGCCTTCAGAAGACAGCATATCTGTTGTCACACACAGCTCAAAAAAAAAAAAAAAAAATTCCTTTCAAAATATTGCTCTTGTTCTATGATCCAATGGATGTTGGCAATTTGATCTCTGGTTCCTCCGCCTTTTCTAAATCCAGCTTTTATATCTGGAAGTTCTCAGTCCATGTATTGCTGACGCCTAGTTTGAAGGATTTTGACCATTACTTTTCTAGCATATGAAATGAGCACAATTGTGCAGTAGTTTTGAGCATTCTTTGGCATTGCATTTCTTTGCGAATGGAATGAAAACTGACTTTTTCCAGTCCTATGGCCACTGCTGAGTTTTCCAAATTTGATGGCATGTTGAACACAGCATTTTAACAGCATTGTTTTTAGGATCTGAAATAGCTCAGTTGAATTCCATCATCTCCATTAGCTTTGTTCGAAGTAATACTTCCTGAGGCCCACCTGACTTCACATTCCAGAATGTCTGGGTCTTGGTAAGTGATCACACCATTGTGGTTATCTGGATCATTAAGATCTTTTTTGTACAGTTCTGTATATTTTTGCCACCTCATCTTAATTTCTTCTGCTTGTTAGGCCCTTAACAGTTTCTGTCCTTTATCGAGCCCATCTTTACATGAAGTGTTTCCTTGGTATCTCTAATTTTAAGAGACCTCTGGTCTTGCCTATTGTTTTCCTCTATTTCTTTGCACTGTTCACTTAAGAAGGCTTTCTTATCTCTCTTTGGAACACTACATACCTTTCCCTTTCGCTTCTCTTCTCTCATCTATTTGTAAAGGCCTCCTCAGACAATCATTTTGCCTTCTTGCATTTCTTTTTCTTTGGGATGATTTTGGTTACCTCCTCCTGTACAATGTTACGAACCTCCGTCCATAGTTCTTCAGGCACTCTATCAGATCTTATCTCTTGAATCTATTTGTAACGTCCACTGTATAATCGTTAAGGGATTTGATTTAGGTCATACCTAAATGGCCTAGTAGTTTTCCCGACTTTCTTCAATTTCAGTCTGAATATTGCAATGAGCTCATGATCTGAGCCACAGTCAGATACAGGACTTGTTTTTGCTGACTGTATGGAGCTTCTCCATTATTGACAATGTACCTGGTCACCCCAGAGCTCTGATGGAGATGTACCACAAAACTACTATTTTCATGCTTGCTAACACAATATCCATTCTGCAGCCCATGGACCAAGACTTTAACATCTAATTATTTAAGAAATATATTTCATAAAGCTGTAGTGATTCCTCTGATGGATCTGGGTAAAGTCAATTGAAAACCTGGAAAGGATTCACCATTGTAGATGTTATTAAGAACAGAAGTGGTTCACAGAAAGAGGACAAATTATCAACATTAACAGCAGGTTGGAAGATATTGCTTCCAACCCTCATAACTTTGAGGCGTTCAAGAACTTCAGTGGAGGGAGTAACTGCAGATGCGGTGTAAACAGCAAGGAAACTGGAATTTGAAGTGGTGCCTAAAGATGTGACTGAATTACTTCAATCTCATGATAAAACAGTAATAGATGAGGAATTGCTTTTTATGAATGAGCAAAGAAAGTGGTTTCTTGGGGTGGACTGACTCCTGGTGAAGATGCTGTGAAGAATATTGAAATGACAACAAAGTACTGAAAATATAATGTAAATTTAATTGATAAAGCAGGGTAGGGTTTGGGAAGATTAACTTCAATTTTCTACTGTATAGAAAATTGGAGGAGAATCTACAAAGTTCTACTGTGGGTACAATGCTACCAAATGACATAGCATGCTACAGAGAAACTGTTCAAGAAAGCAAGTCCGATGATGTAAGGAAACTTCATTATCTTAAGAAATTGCCACAGCAACTCCCAATCTTCAGCAATTGCCACTGCCCTGGTCAGTCAGCAGCCATCAACACGAAGACAAGACTCTCCATCAGCATGAAGCCTCTCAAAAGGCCCAGATGATGGTTAGCATTTTTTGGCAATAAAGTACTTGTAAATTAAGGTACTTACATCGTGCTGTTAGGCATAATGCTATTGCACACTAAATAGACTACAGTATACTCTAAACATACCTTTCTAAACATTTATTTGGCTGTGCTAGGTCTTCATTTTTGGCATGTGCAATCCTTTCTTAATTAAAAAAAATTTTTTTTTTAATTTTTAATTTTTTTTAGCTGCGGCATTGGGGAACTTTAGTTGCAGCATGCAGACTCTTAAGTTGTGGCATGTGGGATCTAGCTCCCTGAACAGGAATCAAACCCAGGTCCCTGCACTGGGAGCACAGAGTCAGCCACTGAACCACCAGGCAAGTCCAACATAACTTCTATATGCAATGGGAAGCCAAAAAATTTGTATGACTTGCTTTAATGTTTGCTTTATTGCAGTGGTCTGGGACAGAACCTGCAATCTCTCTGAGGGATGCATGTACATAAAAAATGGTACTTGGCATAAACAGCTCAAATTATCCTGTTGATAGCTGTATTATACAAATTTTTTTTTTTTTTTACTTTTGTCTATTTTAAAACTTCTACAAGCTCTTAAAGACACACACATATTTTGTATTTTGCTTCACAAATTCTAAACTGTATTGCTTTTATTTTCAATATGTTTTGATTTGGAGGGAGATATGCCCTCTCAAAATACCGAATTACTTTGAATAACTAATATGGCTCAGTTTCTTGTGAAAAAGGAAACACAGTTGGGCTTCCTGCAGGATTAGTACAGAATTCAACCTGGATCCCACTGCAGGCTGGCTCTAGGCTCAATCTTTTGTTGTTTTAATTTTTGTACTTTTTTCCCCCTAAATATACTATATAGGTATATCTCAAAAGACGTAAACCAACTAACATGTTCCAATAATCTAATTTTGTTAAAATGTAGTGATACAGTATGTGTCACTAAGAAATATACATGTTTTAATTTTCACCTTACCACGCACATGATATTCTAACAGTATATTAATAATAGTTCTCTTTATACTGAAAATGGATTATAAAACAATTAAGGGTATTTATATCTTAGTTTTGTAAAACTGAGGACACCCACAAATTAACAACCATGCTCAAGAAATAATAAATTGTTTGGAAACAAAGGTATGATATTTAAGGTTAGCACATGAGGTAAAGAAGTATTTAACAAACATTTATTTATCAGGGGGGAAAAATCCCAAACTAAGAAGTAAAACATTCTTATTTACATACAACATTTATTAAGGAAGACTGCATCCTGAGGGACCAGGGAAATCTAACCTGCCACAGAGATCAGACAGATGAAATACAATGTAAGAGAAACAAAAATTTTCTCTTTTCCATAAAACCAAGTCTAGAGATGCTAGTAAACTTAAATGCAAATATAAAGGCTGCCAGACCAATCTTCTATATAAATGCTTTCCAAAGTTCCATTTCAGAGACAAAGATGAGGGATTTAGGGGGGGACAATCTTTGAATCAACATTTTACCTTCAATTCTTTGCTTCAGTGACTTCTGACAGTTTGGCAAATTGGGGGTCATCACATTTAAAAGAAATGCCAAAGCTTGACAAATGCAATCTAAGAAAAATAGTATAAATTCCAAATGCCTGTGCAATTTTCTGTAGTTTCCAGCATTCTGTAGTTTCCAGCATTCTCAAAAAGTTATCAGATTTAAAACTTAAGCCATTTCCTTTAGATGGTGTAATTTTACCAAAAAGCATTACCCAAAGTACAGGATAATTAAGGTAACACACTGAAGTCATATACCCAAAATTCAAATCTAATGCCATTTTGTTGTTCTGGTTTATTTGGTGTGTAGGAGGATGTATGCAGAGTTTATTTTTTTAAAAACTTGAAGGTTTTCCAATCTATCTTACAGTTTCCTAAGTATATGTTCAGGAATCTCCCTCTTTGGAACTGAATATTACTGGCCACTAACATAGTCCACTTGAAAACAGATCTCTACTCCTCATCCTCTGCTGTGGTCTGAGAGACATGCCACCTTCCATAGTCTGGGGCCTGTTACTTTCAGCCAGGGCTGAAAACAAGTACATTTCAGCTTTGCTACTTTCCAGATTTCAGCTTAATACAAAGAGAAGTAGTGGCCTTAACTAACCTCTTCTCTGTCCAACATTAGATATCATCTTATTTTTTAAAAAAGGGGATCAAATTCCCTGATTTCAAAATTCAAATTTGACTCTCATTTAAAAGGAAAAAAAAAAAAAAAAAAAGCACCAGTGTTGTTATACATTAAATTCCTAGACAGGCTGCACTTCTTTATGTCAGGTTTCACTTAAAGTATCAGTGCAAGACAAGACCAGGAAGAAAGGACAGAAACATAACCTTCAATTAGGTATTACTTCAATCAAAATCAGATTAGAAAAGTCAAAGAAGTATCAGGAATTGGCTTCTTTCAGGGAGTCCTTTAAACAAAATCTACCATTTGGAATAACTATTGCACATCAACTTGAGATTTTTTTTAATAAGTTAATATTCTTATCTAGCTATGTGATATTTTTCCGAGTAATTTTACTAGGAGGAAACTGGATATAATTTGGTGGTACCTTTCCATATGGCACTGACATGGAATAACAAAATGGCAGGTGGGAAAGGGGAGGGAGGAAGACATAGAAAATATACAGTGAATTATAATGGGTAAAAAATGTTTCTTAAAAAGGGTGAAGAATTTGAAACCGTTAGAACAAATTGTGGGTATATACAGGTGTATGTATAAAAGAGTTTAATATCTTAAAAAATAAAATTGGAATGTTATTTTTCTTAAAATATACAGCATGCAAAATGCTTTGTAATGGTAAAAAATGTACAGCAAACTAGATTTTCACAATTTTCCAGTAAATGACAGTTCTGGGTCAAAAAATTACCACTACAAACCCTTTAATCAAATGTTTATTTTTTGTTTCTGGCATTACAATTTGCTATAACTGGTAAACTTCAATCTAAATAAGTTTATAGACACTGACCTAGGTCCTTAAACACCCCCTTATGCAGCACAGAGACCCTTCACCCAGCTCTTACTCTTGCGTGGACAATGCTCACCGGGACCCGAACAACTTCAAGTGCATGTGAGCTGGCTTGATGAATGGAGAGACACAGCTGTAGTTTTGCACTAAGTTTTTAATTACTGAATTATGTTTTTTCACCTTGATACTTTATGATCATTAGAAAGCTACTTACATAATTTATAATCATACTTTATGCTAAATGCCCATTTGTAACTGCAAGAAACTCATGTTACACTATTGACTATGATATTAAACAAAGTCATGGTCACAAGTTTTTGTATAAGAGGTTTACGTCTCTATCTCTTAAAGCAAGAAATATCACACAGTTCAGATTTACATAAGTAGTGCCTCTTTTAAAATAAATTAAAAATAAAATGCTGTGGTGTCTGTAAAATTATAAATATTTCTAGTCCACTTTACAGAATGTTAAAATGCTTATAAATGCATATCTCCTAGTAAATACACATGGCAGCATTGGAGCCAGTTAAAAAAACAAAACCTAAAAACCAGTCATCACACTGGCCCATGGAAACATCTAGGGTTATTTTATATTTCCTACCATTAGAAAAATTAAACTAAATAAGGAAAAAAAACAAAGGAGAGAAAAGAAATTTTACAAAATGGCAACCAGCATGACCTAAAAGAGTGTACTGAAGTTATCTTCCTTCAATTCAGTAACAGAGTCCTATTGGAATGAACATTTATGGATAACCAAGTTATTAGAACAGTGTTCCTCTTAGTGCTCAGGGCAAAAATACAACCTATGTCAAAATAATTTCTACATTCTATAAGGAAAGACAGACTTTGAAAATGGAGTGACTGTTTCAAAAACCAGAATACAAGATTTAGCCAGAATGTTCAAGATTGACAGGTTTTGATGGAGTGAAATCTTCACTGGCCACAAAATAAAAAATCATAATCTTACGGATGCTGCTTATTTTTACCCACGTGAAGGAAGGAAACATGATTGCAGGTACAATACATACTGACAGGCTAAAATAAGAAATTATGAACAATTTAAGTAACTAAAACGTTTCCATTGAAACATAAAAACATGATTTCCAAATTGATTCAACTTGTAATAGGTCTCTTAGAAGAAGCTGTTTTAGTTCTATGGACTGTTGAATTGCCCTTTTCATATAAATACTTCCTCCATCTTCAAATAAACGGCTTCTGAATGGCATTGACTCCCTCAGGGTGGGAAAGTAGTCTTGGCAAACTTGGTTCCAAGGCTCCCTCCAAGGTGATTCATCCCATCAAGTTTATAATATCTCTAAATCTACATGTCGAACTTCAGGATTTCGTTTCTGGAAGGAAAAAAAAATCACCGTTACGTTATTAATAGCAAAAGACAATCTTCTATTTCCTTTATTCCTTTTTAAAAAATTTTATTCATTTATTTTTAAATTTAAATTTATTTATTTTAATTGGAGGCTAATTACTTTACAATATTGTATCAGTTCTGCCACACATCAACATGAATCTGCCACGGGCGTACACGTGTTCCCCATTCTGAACCCCCCTCCCACATCCCTCCCCATTCCTTTTTATCAATTTTACTTTATTTACGTAGATGCACCATATGGCATGCGGGATCTTAGTTCCCCAACCACGGATCAGACCCATGTGCCTCCAGCATTGGAAGCTCAGAGTCTGAACCACTGGACTGCCAGGAGAGTCGTTCTTTTTATTTCTTTTGCTCCCTAAAGCCAATGAAAACATTTGATCAAACTATTTCGCTGTAGCATAGTATCAAGAGAAATATTTACATAGGGAAAAACACAAGATCAATAGATAATGACCAATTATATACTATAAACAGTAAGTAGTCCAACCTCCCTGAGTTTTGTCCGTATGTTCATTAACACAATAATGAATTAAGAATCTAGTACATGCAAAGTATTGCAAAGCAGTGCAAATACTCATTTGTGGTTAAAATCACTGCAGAATAATAATAATCAGAATTAAGCTGATATTAACTTATTTTACATATTCCAGTAACAGTCCATACAGTCTTGATCTAAGACTGTTCTAGAAAGTAGAGCTATGGTTATTAAATAAGACTCTGCTTCTAACCCTGAGGGACTTAGTTTACTCAGAGGCAAGTATATGAATAACCTTTATGAGTTAAAGCATTATAACTAATAATAATAATCAGTTAACCTTTAATGAGCAGTTACTCTTGTGTCAAACACTGTGTAAGAGGCTTCATGGAATAGTATGCACTTTAAAACTGTCATAATAACCAATTATTTCCATTTTACATATGGGAAAACCGAAGGTTAAAGAAATTAACTAACCATCCAAAGTCACACAGCTAGTAAGTGATGGAGGCAAGATAGATTCCAGGCCTGACTCCAGACCCCAAAGCTCCTAACTATTTTTATGTACTAAATAATGATTCTGGTTATAATAACATGAGATCTATTACTTTCGTTCACGAGATCCAGAAAGAATTCACTGAGGATATAATATCTAACCAAGGTTTGAATACAGTGAGTTTTCCAGACAGATGAGGAAAAGGGTCCAGACAGAAGAGACAACATGAGCAAAGTCAGACAGCCTGCGAAGTATGCACTGGCGGCACGGTATGATCAGCACAGAAACTGCAACAAGGGAGGGTTAGTGATAAGGCTGGAAAGATAAGCAGAAGGCAGACTGCAGAAAAATCTAAAGAAATTTCAACAACAAAATTATAGGCCTAGACTGTAGCAAGCACTGAAGTATACAACAATGAACAAGAAACAAACAGCACTTGACCGGAAAGAACTTATCTTTAGTGAGGAAACACACGTTAAGTAAGCACACATTATAATGTTATGCTACTACAAAGCAAGTTAAGATCTGGGAGGATTTCCCCACTATGGATATGATACGTAATGCAAGAACTTTCCTTTGACTTGAGATTAATTGTACATTATGACCACCTTCTCCTCCTCTCCTCCTGCAGGAGGAGCAGGGGACAACAGAGGATGAGATGGTTGGATGGCACCACCAACTCAATGGACATGAGTTTGAGTAAACTCCAAGAGTTGATGATGGACAGGGAGGCCAGGCATGTTGCTGTCCATGGTGTCATAAACAGTCGGACACGACTGAGCGACTGAACTAAACTGATGACCACCTTAGCTATGCTTCCCTCATAACTCAGTCTGTAAAGAATCTGCCTGCACTGCAGGAGACCAGGGTTTGGTTTCTGGGTTGGGAAGATCCCCTGGAGAAGGAAATGGCAACCCACTCCAGTATTCTTGCCTGGAGAATCTCATGGACAAAGGAGCCTAGGAGGCTACAGTCCATGGGTTGGCAAGAGTTGGACACAATTTAAGGGACTAAACCACTACAACCACATTAGTCAGGGATATTTTCACCTAAAAGTGTAGGCAAAATGTGGCTTCTTGGTTTGAAAGACTTATATAACTCAAAAACATGAGATAATTCAGTCTACTAATGACTTCAGTTCGGTTCAGTCGCTCAAGAGTGTCCAACTCTTTAAGACCCCATGGACTGCAGCATGCCAGGCTTCCTTGTTCATCACCAACTCCCGGAGCTTGCTCAAACTCATATCCATCGAGCTGGTGATGTCATCCAACCATCTTATCCTCTGTTGTCCCCCTCTCCTCCTGCCTTCAATCTTTCCCAGCATCAGGGTCTTTTCAAATGAGTCAGTTCTTCGCATCAGGTGGCCAAAGTATTAGAGTTTCAGCTTCAGCATCAGTCCTTCCAAAGAATAATCAGGACTGATTTCCTTCAGGATTGAATGGTTTGATCTCCTTGCAGTCCAAAGGACTCTCAAAGAGTCTTCTCCAACACCATAGTTCAAAAGCATCAATTCTTCAGCACTCAGAGCTTTCTCTACAGTCCAACTTTCACATCCATACATGACTACTGAAAAAACCATAGCTTTGACTACACCGACCTTTGTTGGCAAAGTAATGTCTCTGCTTTTTAATATGCTGTCTAGGTTGGTCATAGTTTTTCCTCCAAGGAGCAACGGTCTTTTAATTTCATGGCTGCAGTCACCATCTGCAGTGATTTTGGAGGCCAAAAAAATAAAGTCTATCACTGTTTCCCCATCTATTTGCCATGAAGTGATGGGACCAGATGCCATGACCTTAGTTTTCTGATGTTGAGTTTCAAGCCAACTTTTTACCTCTCCTCTTTCACTTTTATCAAGAGGCTCTCTAGTTCTTCTTCACTTTCTGCCATAAGGGTGGTGTCATCTGCATATCCGGAGAAGGCAATGGCACCCCACTCCAGTACTCTTGCCTGGAAAGTTCCATAGACGGAGGAGCCTGGTGGGCTGCAGTCCATGGGGTCGCAAAGAGTCGGACATAACTGAGCAACTTCCCTTTCACTTTTCACTTTCATGCATTGGAGAAGGAAATGGCCACCCACTCCAGTGTTCTTGCCTGGAGAATCCCAAGGACGGTGGAGCCTGGTGGGCTGCCATCTATGGGGTTGCACAGAGTCGGACATGACTGAAGCGACTTAGCAGCAGCAGCATCTGCATACCTGAGGTTATAGATATTTCTCCTGGCAATCTTAATACCAGCTTGTGCTTCATCCAGTCCTGCATTTTGCATGATGTACTCTGCATATAAGTTAAATAAGCAGGGTAAAAATATATAGCCTTGACATACTCCTTTCCTGACTTGGAATCAGTCTGTTGTTCCAAGTCCAGTTGTAACTGCTGGTTCCTGACCTGCATACAGATTTCTAAGGAGGCGGGTCAGGTGGTCTGGTATTCCCATATCTTTCAGAATTTTCCACAATTTGTTGTGATCCACACAGTCAAAGGCTTTGGTGTAGTCAATAAAGCAGATATAGATGTTTTCTGGAACTCTCTTGCTTTTCCGATGATCCAACAGATGTTGGCAATTTGATCTCTGGTTTCTCTGCCTTTTCTAAATCCAGCTTGAACATCTGGAAGTTCATCGTTCACGTACTATTGAAGCTTGGGTTGGAGAATTTTAAGCATTACTTTGCTGGCGTGTGAGATGAGTGCAATCGTGCAGTACTTTGAGCATTCTTTGGCATTGCCTTTCTTTGGGACTGGAATGAAAATGGACCTTTTCCAGTCCTGTGGCCACTCCTGAGTTTTCCAAATTTGCTGACATATTGAGTGCAGCATTTTCACAGCATCATCTTTCAGGGTTTGAAATAGCTCAACTGGAATTCCATCACCTCCACTAGCTTTGTTCATAGTGATACTTTCTAAGGCCCACTTAACTTTGCATTCTAGGATGTCTGGCTCTAGGTGAGTGATCACACCATCGTGATTATCTGGGCCGTGAAGATCTTTTTTGTATAGTTCTTCTGTGTATTCTTGCCACCTCTTCTTAATATCTTCTGCTTCTGTTAGGTCCATACCATTTCTGTCCTTTATTGAGCCCATCTTGGCATGAAATGTTCCCTTGGTATCTCTTAATTTTCTTGAAGAGATCTCTAGTCTTTCCCATTCTATTGTTTCCCTCTATTTTTTTGCATTGATCACTGAGGAAGGTTTTCTTATTGCTCCTTGCTATTCTTTGGAACTCTGCATTCAGATGGGTGTATCTTTCCTTTTCTGCTTTGCTTTTACCTTCTTTTCTCAGCTATTTGGAAAGCCTTCTCAGACAACCATTTTGCCTTCTTGCATTTCTTTTTCTTGGTGATGGTCTTGATCACCGCCTCCTGTACAATGTCATGAACCTCCATCCATAGTTCTTCAGGCACTCTGTCTATCAGATCTAATCCCTTGAATCAATTTGTCACTTCCACTGTAAGGGATTTTATTTAGGTCATACCCAAATAGTCTAGTGGTTTCCCCTACTTTCGTCAATTTAAGTCTGAATTTGGCAATAAGGACTTCATGATCTGAGCCACAGTCAGCTCCCGGTCTTGTTTCTACTGTATAGAGCTTCTCCATCTTTGGCTGCAAAGACTATAATTAATGATTTAATGGCTTCTAATTAAATCACATGCATGGTCAGTTGCATCCAACTCTTTGTGACCCCATGAACTACACCCCATCAGGGTCCTCTGTCCATGGAATTTTCCAGGCAAGAATACTGGAGCAGGTTGTCATTTCCTACTCCAGGGGATCTTCCTGATACACAGATTAAAACTGCATCTCTTGCACTGGCAGGTGGATTCTTTACCACTGAGCCACCTGGGATGTCCCAATTAAAGCAAAATAAGCTTAAAAAATAATAAGCTTATTTGATTATGATAAGAATAAATACACTTAAGAATGGCCGACTTGTTAATTATTCTCCAATCCATACTGTGACGTTCTGTTTCCAATAAGAGTAAAGCCAAAATAAAAAATTAGTTTTAAAAATCCATTATTTTCCTTGCCAGGGAAATAAAAACAGATAGAATGGAAATGTAACATATATTCATTCACCAATTACCCAGCATAAAAAGAATCATCTCACATTTTATTAAGAACAATGGTTTTCAAAGTTTGGTCCAAGGATTACTGGGTTACGGAGATATTTTCAGGGGTGACTCCAAGGTCAAACTATTTTCCTAATTACATAAGATGCTTTTTGCCTTTTGTATTATGCTGACATTTCCTCCAATGGCATAAAAGCAATGGTGGATAAAACTGCTGGGACCTTCACACAACTCAAGGCAACTTACACCCAACTATACTGACATTCATTTTGCTTCTTTACTGCCACTCCATTGGTCTTTTTTTTAAGCCAGTTTCACTCTGCAATGTCCTTCATGAAGCAGTATAAAGTACTAATTTATTAAACTGAAATCATTGAATACAATTTTTAAAAAATGTTTTGTGATAAAATGGGAAATATGTATAAAGCCCTCTAGTTCCACACCGAAGTCTGATGTCACAAGGAAAGGAACCCCCATGACTGCTTGAATTACGAACTCAATCAGATGCTTTTTATCTGAACACCATTTTTACTTGAAAGAATAACTAACAAACCATGGTTATTAAAATCCGGTTCTTTGGTAGGCACCCTCTTGGGAAATAAACAAAATTAGTCTACTTCAAGAAAAACAACTAATGGTATTTTGTTGCTAATAATAAAATGCAAGCTTTCAGGTCAAAATTAGGATGCTGAAAAACTCATATCCACCATGATGAGTCTGACAGCTTCCCAATATTTAGAAATGTATCAACATTTGAATGATGTGCATAAATTCAATGAGCCAGTATTTTCCAAATGACCAATTCATAATGCTAAAGAATCATGCATGGGTTAAAAGATCCCATCCGACAGAGAACAAAGACAGGCTAACAGATTTTAATATAAGAGTGTATAGGACAGAACTTATTGTACCCAAATAGAGGTCTGACAGTTGCTCTTGGCTACTGGGAGATAACCTTCAGGCCCTTGGAAATCCTGCCTGATAATTATGTTTTTGTTTATCTTTGGCCACACAGTGGCTGCTGTATCTCCAGAAAGGGGTGGAGACTAAAGGTGTCAGCTCTTCCTTAGAAGGGCTGGAGATGAGAGATCGGCTACTCAAGCAGTCAACTACAGAGCCCTGAGAAAACTCCTGGATACCAAAGCTCAGCTGAGCTTCTCTGGTTGGCAGCATTCCATGCAAATTGTCACACATCATTACCATGAATGTTACACTGTCCATGACTCCACGGGGAGAGGACAGAGAAACTCCAGGTTCAGAACTCTGCTCTATACACCTCTTCCTTTGGCTAGCTTTAATCTGTATCCTTTCACTGTAACAAACCATTCAGTGAGTTCTGTGAGTCCTCCTAGTGAATTATTAAACCTGAGGACAGTCTTAGAAACTCCTTGAACTTTGCAACTGGGGTCACAAATGAAGACGGCCTTGTGGACTGGGCCCTCTAACTTCAAACACTGTATGAAAAGTTCATTGAATGGTTTCATATTTCGCATCACAACTAAGTTTTAAGAGGCTACCAATTGCCAGGTTTTGATATAATATTAAAAGAGAATACAACAATTTAGCTTTATAAGTGAATAAATATTCTTAAATTTCTCAATTGTAATTTATAATTTGCTAAGTATCAATAAATATAACCTGCCAAAAAAAGCTCAAGTCCTCCATAATATTTAAGACAGTAGAATCCTAATATCAAAATATGTGACAATTACTCATCTAGAAGTTCTGAAAATCATGCCTGATGGAGCTCATGAACTATAATATTAACATTAACAAAATCATCAAAATTAAAACAAATGCATTAACAAAATCATCTTTTTTTGAAGTGTTTCTGTTAATCTGACCACATACGTAGATTCTAAAAGATAGTAAAATAGTGATAAAATGTTTCCCTTCAATTTGTCATTCCTCATCAATTTATAACAATATTAAAGATTGATCGACATCAACTAAAGAAAATTCACTGCCTTCAACAAGCTATAGATGTTAAAAATCATTTACAACTTTTCTTCACTGCAAACGATTAGAACTCCAATGTCAACAAATGACAATTTCAGAACACAGAGGTATTTTTAAAGGCAGTCTGGTTATGTAATATTTTAGTTAAAAAAACGATAGGTTGTAATGCTATCCAACTGAACAGAAACAAACAGAAAATATAAATTAATGTCAGACAGATTAAAGAAAGATGTATATACTTAAAGTCATTTTCTTTAAACTTTTGAACAGAATCTAAGGTTTCCCCTTTACCTTTCTCAAAAAATATTAGAGACCACGTCTTAGTTAAAGACAAACCTCTGACTATTTTAGAAACTAAGCAATTGGTATAGAACAGGGGTTAAAAATACTGAATCTTGAACTAAATAATAAAGGTTCAAATCCCAAGTCCCCTGTTTCCTTGAGTATATTATCTAACTTCTCTAACCTGGTCATTTTGTTGACCATAACTACTGATACTTTATGAGGTTACTGAGAAGATAAAAGCCCACAAGGAATGCAATTAGCAAAGTGCCTGACACAGATAAATATTCAAAAAATAGGTGACACTGTTAGCATATTATTATTATGAATATATCTTACTTTCAGTTCCTTCTCAAGTCTATCTACTTCAGCTCCTAAAGTATCAATAATATTTTCTCCATGTTTAAGCATAAAGGTCTCTAGTTCTTCAGGAGTCTTCACTTCTTGAATTTCCTATAAAAGAAAATGATAGCATAAAAACAAAATAAATTCTTAAAAAAAATCATAGTCATACATTGATAATTTCTTTAAAAAATTATAGCAAATACCATTGAGTTTTATGAAATACGGAAAACTTTCAAGCCATAAGCAATGGGCCATCTATTTCTAAAAAACAAAAAAAAATCAATTTCAGAAAAACTGAATACAATGCTCCACAGAGGTAATACTGCAAAATCAGTGAGAAAAGAATGGACAAATCAGTAAGTAGTGCTGAGAAAATTATTTTTTAATAGGAAAAAAACCCTAAATCCCTTAGACTAATAAACAAATAATTCCAAGTGGACTGAAAACCAAAGGTATAAAAGTAAACCATAAAATTTTTAGAAGAAAAGAATATTTTATGATAATGGGATACAGAAGGGTTTCTCAATCATGATAATAAAAAGCATTTCAAATTTGACATAAAATTAAAAACTGCATTAAATCTTCTGTAAAACAACAAAGTGGAATGATAAGTTACAAATTAGGAAGTTATCCACATATATGTAACTGAGGAAGGATTAGTACTCAGCATCTTAAAAATAAAACATTTACAAATCTGTCAAAATAAGAGAAAGTAAATGAACAATGAAGTAAGTAGAGGAAATTTCAATGGTCAATAAATTTCTATGCTTATTATCCTTACTACTACCACGGAAATATCAACTAAATCAACACGACAGTATTTTATATCTATCATAATGACAAAATGTTTAAAACTCTGTCAATACAGTCTACTGAAAATGTGAAGCAATAGAAACTTTGCTACATTGATGATGGAAGTTAAACTGACATACTTTGGAGAACAATTTGCCAATATCTAAGGAAGCTGAAGATATGTTCAGCCCATTGCTCACCTATTTTAAATTGAGCTATATAATAATGCCCTAAATTTCTTGCACATGTGCCCTAAAGTTTTGCACATGCAAACAAGGCAACATGTATAAAAATGCCATCATAGTGTTGTTTCCAATAGTTTAACACTGGGGCCAATGTAATTTTCCATCAAATGGGGACTGGGTAAATAAATTGCAGTATGTTCATTTATACAATGAAATACTATATAGCAAGTAAATGTAAATTAATTAGGGTATATATTAACATAAAACACACTGCTAAACAAATTATAGAGATGATCATATTATACCATTTATTAACAATTTTCAAACATCTAAAATGTTATTCTATCTTGTGCTAAGAAAAATATGTTGCAAAGTATAAAAATCTGAATGGAAATGACAAGTACTAAATTCAATATAATTGTTAGTTCTTGGGATGGAAAAAAGAGAATGAGATCTAGTAGGAGAAACAAGGACTGTAACTATTTTTGTAATGATTTCTTTTCGTTTTTTACAATCTTAAGCAAATACAGTATGGTAAATGTTAATATTAGACAAAGGCAAGTGGTAACCTCTGCTCTCAGAGAAGGCAATGTACCCCACTCCAGTACTCCTGAATGGAAAATCCCATGGATGGAGGAGCCTGGTGGGCTGCAGTCCGTGGGGTTACTATCAGTCTGACACGACTGAGTGACTTCCCTTTCCCTTTCCACTTTTATGCACTGGAGAAGGAAATGGCAACCCGCTCCAGTGTTCTTGCCTGGAGAATTCCAGGGATGGCGGAGCCTGGTGGGCTGCCGTCTATGGGGTCGCACAGAGTCAGACACAACTGAAGCAACTTAGCAGCAGCAGCAGCAGCAACCTCTGCTCTATTCATTATACTATCGTCTATAAATTTTCTTTTAAAGTACTCCTAATAAAAAAGCATGGATTCTGGAGTTACAGATATCTAAATGAATATCTGACTCCATATTATGGCTCTGAAATTTAGGCAAGTTATCTAATCTTTCTGTGTCTGAATTTGCCTATATATAAAAATTAAGGGGCTTCCTTTGTGGCTCAGTGGTAAAGAATCTGCCTGCCAAAGCAAGAGATATGGGTTTGATCCTTGGTCCAGGAGGATCCCACATGACATGGAACAACTAGGCCCTTGGGCTGCAACTATTAAGCCTGTGCTTTGGGCTTCCCTGGTGGCTCAGAGGTTAAAGCGTCTGCCTGCAATGCGGAGACCCAGGTTCAATCCCTGGGTTGGGAAGATCCTCTGGAGAAGGAAATGGCAACCCTCTCCAGTATTCTTGTCTGGAGAATCCCATGGACAGAGGAGCCTGGTAGGCTACAGTCCACGGGGTTGCAAAGAGTCGGACACGACTGAGCGACTTCACTTCACTTTGGAGCCCAGGAGCTGCAATTACTGAGCCACTTGCTTCAACAGCCAAAGACCACACACCTTAGAGCCCGTGCTCTGTAAGGGAAGCACCACAATGAGAAGCCTGCGCCACAACTAGAGTAGACCCTGATGCTGCACAGGAGGAAAGCCCACACAGCAATGAAGACCCACCACACCTAAATTAAATAAATACGAATTATTAAAAATAAATAAAATAAAAATGAAAATATTAATTCACCTCACAGGTTGTTGAGAGTAAATAAAATAACATATATAAAATGTCTGGCACTAACAAGCACTTTAATAATAAATTACCTTTTCTGCTGTCTCCTTTGAATGACTCTTACACTAAGTAAAAAGGTCTTTGTCAAATTTTAGAGCCCTAAGAAGCTGAAACTTGAAGTGACTTTAAGACTTACAAAGAAAAGCTTTTACTTTACTCAGGAAGTAACTCTTCAACCCTTGGCTATATAAGAAAAAAAATAAAAAAATACATAAACTTACTTGTAGCATTTGGTCAAAATCTTGTTTTTCCAAATACGATCTGGTAACAACTCGTCCATCGAAATCTACTTCTGCCTTAAATCTCACTTTCCCTAATCCCAGGTCTGTGGCTTTAACATCATGAATTGCCCTGCAATCAATAACAATGCATACAAATTTATACACACACACATTTTAGTGGCAAAAGTCTAGAATTCTTATTTTTTTCCACCAGTGATGAAAATGGACTAAGATGGCTTCCAGAGTGTTCACCATTAAGCACCACCTACCATTTTCCAAAAAATTGCTCGTTAAGCTTTTTTTTTTTTTTTGGCATAATGCCATACAAAGGTGCAAGCAATACTATTTTATAGTAATTTTTATATGTTAATTACATAGTTTGTGGATTAAAAAATCAACTCTAAATTGTTTTTTTACAATACTGTCATTTTATCTCATAATCTTTTTTTCAATAGCTCCTTTTTCACACAATGCTCAGAAGTACTGTATTAGAATGAGGTTAATAATAACTACCTAACAGGATGGATTATAGAGTTTTGCCAAGAGAACGCACTGGTCATAGCAAACACCCTCTTCCGACAACACAAGAGAAGACTCTACACATGGACATCACCAGATGGCCAACACCAAAATCAGATATATTATATTCTTTCCAGCCAAAGATGGAGAAGCTCTATACAGTCAGCAAAAACAAGACAGGGAGCTGACTCTGGCTCAGATCATGAACTCCTTATTGCCAAGTTCACTTAAACTGAAGAAAGTGGGGGAAACCACTAGACCATTGAGGTATGACCTAAATCAAATCCCTTACGATTATACAGCGGAAGTGAGAAACAGATTCAAGGGACTAGATGTGATAGAGTGCCTGATGAACTATGGATGGAGGTTCGTGACATTATACAGGAGACAGGGATCAAGACCATCACCAAGAAAAAGAAATGCAAAAAAGCAAAATGGCTGTCTGAGGAGTCCTTACAAATAGCTGTGGAAAGAAGAGAAGCAAAAAGCAAAGGAGGAAAGGAACGATATACCTGTTTGAATGCAGAGTTTCAAAGAACAGAAAGGAGAGATAAGAAAGCCTTACTCAGCGATCAATGCAAAGAAATAAAGGAAAACAATAGAATGGGAAAGATTAGAGATCTCTTCAAGAAAATGAGAGATACCAAGGGAACATTTCATGCAAAGATGGGCTCAATAAAGGAGAGAAATGTTAGGGACTGAACAGAAGCAGAAGATATTAAGAAGAGGTGGCAAGAATACACAGAAGAACTGTACAAAAAAGATCTTCATGACCCAGATAATCATGATGGTGTGATCACTCACCTACAGCCAGACATCCCGGAATGTGAAGTCAAGTGGGCCTTAGGAAGCATCACTACGAACAAAGCTAGTGGAGGTGACGGAGTTCCAGTTGAGCTATTTCAAATCCTGAAAGATGATGCTGTGAAAGTGCTGCACTCAATATGCCAGCAAATTTGGAAAACTCAGCAGTAGTCACACTGGAAACTGGAAAAGGTCCATTTTCATTCCAATCCCAAAGAAAGGCAATGCCAAAGAATGTTCAAACTACGGCACAATTGAATTCATCTCACACGCTAGTAAAATAATGCTCAAATTCTCTAAGCCAGGCTTCAGCAATATATGAACCATGAACTTCCTGATGTTCAAGCTGGATTTAGAAAAGGCAGAGGAACCAGAGATCCAATTGCCAACATCTGCTGGATCATTGAAAAAGCAAGAGAGTTCCAGAAAAACATCTATTTCTGCTTTATTGACTATGCCAAAGCCTTTGACTATGTGGATCACAATAAACTGTGGAAAATTCTGAAAGAGATGGAAATACCAGACCATCTGACCTGTTTCTTGAGAAACCTGTATGCAGGTCAGGAAGCAACAGTTAGAACTGGACATGATGGGGAGGGAGGAGGGAGGAGGGTTCAGGATGGGGAACACATGTATACCTGTGGCGGATTCATTTTGATATTTGGCAAAACTAATACAGTTATGTAAAGTTTAAAAATAAAATAAAATTAAAAAAAAAAAAAGAAAAAAAAAAAGAACTGGACATGGAACAACAGACTGGTTCCAAATAGGAAAAGGAGTATGTCAAGGCTGTATATTGTCACCCTGCTTATTTAACTTCTATGCAGAGTACATCATGAGAAACGCTGGGCTGAAAGAAGCACAAGCTGGAATCAAGATTGCCGGGAGAAATATCAATAACCTCAGATATGCAGATGACACCACCTTATGGCAGAAAGTGAAGAAGAACTAAAGAGCCTCTTGATGAAAGTGAAAGAGGAGAGTGAAAAAGTTGGCTTAAAGCTCGACATTCAGAAAACTAAGATCATGGCATCTGATCCCATCACTTCATCACAAATAGATGGGGAAACAGTAAAAACAGTGGCTGACTTTATTTTTCTGGGCTCCAAAATCACTGCAGATGGTGATTGCAGCCATGAAATTAAAAGAGCTTACTCCTTGGAAGGAAAGTTATGACCAACCTAGATAGCATATTCAAAAGCAGAGACGTTACTTTGCCAACAAAGGTCCATCTAGTCAAAGCCATGGTTTTTCCAGGAGTCATGTCTGGATGTGACAGTTGGACTATAAAGAAAGCTGAGCGCCAAAGAATTGATGGTTTTGAACTGTGGTGTTGGAGAAGACTCTTGAGAGTCCCTTGGACTGCAAGGAGATCCAACCAGTCCATCCTAAAGGAGATCGGTCCTGGGTGTTCATTGTAAGGACTGATGTTGAAGCTGAAACTCCAATACTTTGGCCACCTGATGTGAAGAGCTGACTCATTTGAAAAGACCCTGATTCTGGGAAAGATTGGGGGCAGGAGGGGAAGGGGATGACAGAGGATGAGATGGTTGGATGGCATCACCGACTCAATGGACATGAGTTTTTGTAAACTCCGGGAGTTGGTGATGGACAAGGAGGCCTGGCGTGCTGCGGTTCATGGAGTTGCAAAGAGTCAGACCCGACTGAGCGACTGAACTGAACTGAACTGAACAGGACGGATGTGGGAAATAATGAACCAAGATATATAAAGTGTTTAATATGGCACCAATTACACAGCAGGCATTTAGTCAATGACATTCATAAAGTAGATTAAGATGGCATGTTTAATTTATAGATAAAAGAGTTCCAGAGGGATATGAGAGACCTAAGGTAATTTATCTAGTCAACAGGAGAGCCAGGCCTCACCCCAGACCTTTCGATATCCAAACCTAGTGGCCTTTCCATTATACCATTCTGCCTTCCAGAAAAGGAAGCAGATGCTCAAGCATAACTGATTTTTATCCTTCCTGCCCTAATCCTAGGCATCAATCTTCCCTAGAACACTACTGATAAATTCCCTTCTTTCTATGGTAATCACTATAATATCTTTTGTTTACAGGATACATAAGAAAACTAAAAACCCTCTGAATTCTAAGGACATTGAGATTTTCTACTGGGAAAACAAGCCTAAATGAGGCACCAAGTACTCTTAAAACATCTGCCTGAGAGATGTTATGCAAGTTACTACGAGTCTAAAATTCTTTATCCATATGAATATAGATTTATAAATGAAAATAAGAATTAGTGGCTGAATATTTATAAAGCTATATATGTCCAAATTGAAAGAGAACTTGTCCAAATTTGTAAGAGGCTATACAATTTATTCATTTTAGAAAAGCGTATCTAACTCAGTCTTAACAAAAGATTTAAAATACTCATGACTTGACTAAAATTAAACAGCAGTTAATAAAAATATTCTGATATACTTTCCCCTTATATTTTTAGTTAATTTATATATCTTAACTGCAGATAGAAAACTGTGAAGGGCAGTGTTTATCATGGTTCCAGCAATCCTCTCCTCTTGTGTTCAGGCCCTTGTATAACCCTGTCTCTTTCAATGCAGGCTACCCCTGGTGATTTGCTCCTAACCAAAGAATATGGCAAGATGATGAGGTGTCATTTCAAGATCAGATGACTGATTTGTGACTTTCATCTTGTCCACACTCAATATCTATTGTCTTCTCTATTTGCATACTTTGATTAAGCAAACTGCCATGTTGGAGAATTCCACATGGCAAGGGAACTAAATTCTATTGATAATTGGGGAGTAAGCTTAGAAGCTGATCCTTCCCCAGGAGATGACTCAGTCAACACCTTAACTGCAACATCTGAGAAACCCTTTGGTAGAGACCCAGGTAAACTGTGCTCAGATTCCTGACCCATAGAAGCTGTGAGGCAATAAATGGTGTATTAAATCACAAAGTTTTGGGGTAATTTGTCACAGAGCAATATAGATAACTAATAACACACTGCTTTAAAAACCGTATAAACTTTCTGAAATACTAACATTTATTTTTCCAACAATTTAATCTACAGATTGTTGGGGGCCGGCGTGAGGCACTCCGCCCGTGGCAAAGGTCATGAGGAAGGAGGCTCGACATACGCAAAGGTGGGATCGAGCCTCAGGAGTCCCCCTGGAAATCCTCGAGCATCTACCCCCATAACCAGAGCCTGCCTACTTTGCTACTTTGTGCTCTCACCTACACCTCTGACTTTACGGGGGGCTGTCCCCCATCACCTCTTTCGGAGAAGGAGTTAACTCAGAGCTCCAGTTATTAATAATTACTGGGCGTGACAGGAGTGTTTCAACCTACAAACTCCTCTGAAGGTTCTCTAGCCTGTCTGACAGGCTTGTCTGGCCACATGTGATTGCTCACAGCCTCCCAACCGTGAGAGGCACGAGATGCTTTAAACCTTCTAAAAACAGGTTCCTTAGAAAAGTTAGAAAACCATTAGTATAAGTATAGTGGGCTGATTAGAAATTGTATTGGTGAAGGGTTTTTCATTTGTTGAGCCAATGTTTGTTGCTAAGTCTCCACATCTCCTGCCCTTACACACATTAATGAATATATAGAAGAAATAAGTATTAACCTTTGATATAAATCACATTAGAGCTTAGGCTAAGTAAATTCTTTCCTTAATTAAAACCTACTACACCCTCACCCTATAGGAATGTAACTTTATCTGGTACCTTGGAGTCCTTTTTAAGAATAATCACCCCTGGAGAAATAAGTGTCCTGGTTGACTGACTGCTGTCACAAGGAGAGGGTCATAAATTGTCAGCAGGCCCCCTGGCCAGAAGATGATGTAACACCCCTAAGACCTCTGTATACATTTGTATGAAGCACCTGACTTTGATAAAAGTCAGGACTGCTGACCCTGCGTGACTTTTGCATAACATCTCAGTGTATAAAAGTAGACCATGGAAAATAAAGAATTGGGATCAGTTCCTCTAATGACTGGTCTCCCCATGTCTCTCTCTCTCTCAAACTCTGGCTGAGTCTCCATCTGGAGCGCGGAACCCATCATGCTTACTAATTATGCCTGGGCTTCTAAGATCCGACCGGGGAGGCCTCAGTGACTCCTCTCCTTCCGGAGAACGGAAGGATGCCTGCGGCCTACGTAAGTGGTGCAAACTTCTTGTCTTGAAGTTTTATTGGTCTCCCGTGTAAACCAAGCTACTCAGCCTCTTTTCTCCACTGAATTTTCCTGCTGAGCTATCCTCATTCTATTACTCTTTATATCTCTAATTAATATCTAATTGAAGCTATTGTATTCTGATCCTAGCCAACGCCGTCCCCGCTTCGAACTCCCTGGATCAGCAAGGGCTGGACCCCGGCAACAGATCTTCACTATTTCAGTTCAGTTCAGTTCAGTCACTCAGTCGTGTCTGACTCCTTCTGACCCCATGAACCGCAGCACACCAGGCCTCCCTGTCCATCACCAACTCCAGGAGTCCACCCAAACCCACGTCCATTGTGTAGGTGATGCCATCCAACCATCTCATCCTCTGTTGTCCCCTTCTCCTCCTGCCCTCAATCTCTCCCAGTATCAGGGTCTTTTCAAATCAATCAGCTCTCCACATCAGGTGGCCAAAGTATTGGAGTTTCAGCTTCAACATCAGGCCCTCCAATGAATACCCAGAACTGATCTCCTTTAGGATGGACTGGTTGGATCTCCCTGCAGTCCAAGGGACTCTCAAGAGTCTTCTCCAACACCACAGTTCAAAACCATCAATTCTTTGGCGCTCAGCTTTCTTTTATAGTCCAACTCTCACATTCATACATGACTCCTAGAAAAAGCAGGGCTTTGACTAGACAGACCTTTGTTGGCAAAGTAACGTCTCTGCTTTTGAATATGCTGTCTAGGTTGGTCATAACTTTCCTTCCAAGGAGTAAGTGTCTTTTAATTTCATGGCTGCAATCACCACCTGCAGTGATTTTGGAGCCCAGAAAAATAAAGTCAGCTACTGTCTCCCCATCTATTTGCCATGAAGTGATGGGACCGGATGCCATAATCTTCGTTTTCTGAATGTTGAGCTTTAAGCCAACTTTTTCACTCTCCTCTTTCACTTTGATCAAGAGGCTCTTTAGTTCTTCTTCACTTTCTGCCATAAGGTGGTGTCATCTGCATATCTGAGGTTATTGATATTTCTCGCGGCAATCTTGATTCCAGCTTGTGCTTCTTCCAGCCCAGCATTTCTCATGATGTACTCTGCATAGAAGTTAAATAAGCAGGGTGACAATATACAGCCTTGACATACTCCTTTTCCTATTTGGAACCAGTCTGCTGTTCCATGTCCAGTTCTAACTGTTGCTTCCTGACCTGCATATAGGCTTCTCAAGAGGCAGGTCAGATGGTCTGGTATTTCCATCTCTTTCAGAATTTTCCACAGTTTATTGTGATCCACACAAAGGTGTTGGCATAGTCAGTAAAGCAGAAACAGATGTTTTTCTGGAACTCTCTTGCTTTTTCCATGATCCAGCGGATGTTGGCAATTTGATCTCTGGTTCCTCTGCCTTTTCTAAATCCAGCTTGAACATCTGGAAGTTCACGGTTCATGTATTGCTGAAGCCTGGCTTGGAGAATTTTGAGCATTACTTTACTAGCGTGTGAGATGAGTGTAATTGTGCGGTAGTTTGAGCATTCTTTGGCACTGCCTTTCTTTAGGATTGGAATGAAAATGGACCATTTCCAGTCCTGTGGCCACTGCTGAGTTTTCCAAATTTGCTGACATATTGAGTGCAGCACTTTTCAGGAAATTTCAAATTTGTCACAATCTTTCCATTTACAGTTCTTTCCTAGAGTTTAATTTTAAACAACATATACAAATTATAAACACATTATTCCTAACAAATGGGTACCAAAACACATGAAGTAAAAATTGACAGAAATGAAAGGAGAAATAGGCAATTCAACAATAACAGGCGACTTCAATATTCTACTTTCACTAATGGAGAAAACAACAAGGCAAGAGGTTCAATAGGGAAACAGAAAACTTAAGCAGTGTAAACCAACCAAATCTAATAGACATTTACACAACACTCCTTACAATAGCAGAATAAACATCCTCAAGTACACATGGAACACTATCCAGGACAGATCATATGTTAGGCTACAAAATAAAGCTCAGTAAATTCAAAAGGACAGAAATAATAAAGAGTGCTTGACAACCACAATGGAATGAAATAAGAAGTAACAAAGACATTTGAGCAATTAAACCACACACTACTAACCAACCAATGGTCAAAGAAGAAATCTTAAGTGAAATTAGAAAATACTTTGAAGTAAATGAAAACGAAGACACAATATAATAAATTTTATAGGATGAAATGAAAGCAGTACTTAGAAGGAAATTTATAACTGTAAAAGCCTATATTAAAAAAAGAAGATGGATATCAGATAAAAAACTTAATGTACCATCTTAAGACATTGAAAAAAGAGCAAACGTAAATCAGTACTAAACGTAAATCAAGCAGAAGGACGGAAATAATATAGATTAGACCAGGATTCAAGAAATAGAAAAAACTACAGAAAATCAATTAAACCAAAAGCTAGTCCACTGAAAGATCAACAAAACTGATAAATCTTTAGCTGGACTGACCAAGAAAAAAAAAACCATAAAGAACACTTAAATTACCAGAATCAGAAATGAAAGAGGAGACATTACTACCAATCCTAAAGAAATAAAAAGAAATACAAAGGAAAACCACCAACAGCTGTACCAACAAATTAGGTAACTTACAAGTAATGGACAAATTTCTAGAAAGACACAAACTGCTGAAACTGACACAAGATGAAACAGACAATCCGAATACATGTGTAACAAGAGACAGAGCAAGTAATCCAAAAACTAACCAAGCAGAAAGCCCATCCCCAGATGGCATCACTGCTGAATTACACCAAACATTTAAAAAAGAAATTATAACAAATTTTTTTTACAAACTCATTAAAAAAATTAGAAGAGGAGGAGAGGAAACCCTTCCCAACTCATTTTATAAAGTCAATATTACCATGATACTAAAAGTAGACAAAAGACATCACAAGAAAAGGATATTAATATGAAGAATGGCACATGAAGTCACTAAGCCTAGTACTGATTCTAAAAATGCTCAACTTCTAATCTTGATCTAGCAGATAACTACTTAAGAATAAACATGTAGGGCTTAGAATATAAATATAGTAATCACATACTCATTTGTTTTAGTGATGTAGATATAGAGGTCATTCTTAAAAGACTGAACTTAAAGATTTTAATTATAACACAAGAAAAACACATTCTTAAAGTTAAATATATATGTGTGTGTGTGTGTGTGTGTGTGTGTGTGTGTAGGTTAGTAGAAAATTAGAATTTTAAAGGATTGTTCCTGCTATGAACATTGGGGTACACGTGTCTCTTTCCCTTCTGGTTTCCTCAGTGTGTATGCCCAGCAGTGGGATTGCTGGATCATAAGGCAGTTCTATTTCCAGTTTTTTAAGGAATCTCCACACTGTTCTCCATAGTGGCTGGACTAGTTTGCATTCCCACCAACAGTGTAAGAGGGCTCCCCTTTCTCCACACCCTCTCAAGCATTTATTGCTTGTAGACTTTTGGATCGCAGCCATTCTGACTGGTGTGAAATGGTACCTCATAGTGGTTTTGATTTGCATTTCTCTGATAATGAGTGGTGTTGAGCATCTTTTCATGTGTTTGTTAGCCATCTGTATGTCTTCTTTGGAGAAATGTCTATTTAGTTCTTTGGCCCATTTTTTGATTGGGTCATTTATTTTTCTGGAATTGAGCTGTAGGAGTTGCTTGTATATTTTTGAGATTAGTTGTTTGTCAGTTGCTTCATTTGCGATTATTTTCTCCCATTCTGAAGGCTGCCTTTTCACCTTGTTAAGAGTTTCCTTTGTTGTGCAGAAGCTTTTAAGTTTAATTAGGTCCCAAATGTTCATCGCAGCACTGTTTATAATAGCCAGGACATGGAAGCAACCTAGATGTCCATCAGCAGATGAATGGATAAGAAAGCTGTGGTACATTTACACAATGGAGTATTACTCAGCCATTAAAAAGAATACATTTGAATCAGTTCTAATGAGGTGGATGAAACTGGAGCCTATTATACAGAGTGAAGTAAGCCAGAAAGAAAAACACCAATACAGTATACTAATGCATATATATGGAATTTAGAAAGATGGTAACAATAACCCTGTGTACAAGACAGCAAAAGAGACACTGATGTATAGATCAGTCTTATGGACTCTGTGGGGGGGGGGGAGGGTGGAGATTTGGGAGAATGGCACTGAAACATGTATAATATCATGTATGAAACGAGTTGCCAGTCCAGGTTCGATGCACGATACTAGATGCTTGGGGCTGGTGCACTGGGATGACCCAGAGGGAGGGTATGGGGAGGGAGGAGGGAGGAGAGTTCAGGATGGGGAACACAGGTATACCTGTGGCGGATTCATTTCGATATTTGGCAAAACTAATACAATATTGTAAAGTTTAAAAATAAAAAAAATAAAAAAAAAGATTGTTCTTTCCCCTTCACTCTGAAACTATACTACTGCTTAAGTTCACTAAGTTCTATTAGAACACTTTATCTCCTCTGATTATCTCTTAAATCTTCAACTCTATCATTTAACGATAAAGATTATAAGGAAAAACATTTAAAATAAGCTAAAATGTTTATACTAAAAAAAAGTATAAATTATATTCAATTTGGTAGTCATATCCCAATGAATAAAAATCTTTTAAGTTCAATATATTCAATTTGTGGGGACTTCCCTAGTGGTCCAGTGGCTAAGACTCCATGCTCCCAATGCAGGGGGCCCAGGTTCAGTTCTGGTCTGGGAACTAGACCTCACATGCTGTAACTAAGGTAGTGTAGTCAAATAAATTTTTTAAAATACATATTCAATTTGTAATTATAATACAAATATAAGGCAAATATAAATATGAAGTGGAGAAGGCAATGGCACCCCACTCCAGTACTCTTGCCTGGAAAATCCCATGGATGGAGGAGCCTGGTAGGCTGCAGTCCATGGGGTCACTATGAGTCAGACACGACTGAGCGACTTCCCTTTCACTTTTCACTTTCATGCATTGGAGAAGGAAATGGCAACCCACTCCAGTGTTCTTGCCTGGAGAATCCCAGGGACTGGGGAGCCTGGTGGGCTGCCATCTCTGGGGTCACACAGAGTCAGACATGACTGAAGCGACTTAGCAGCAGCATAAATATGAAGATTTCATATAAGTGGTTCCACATTGAAGAGGCAAATACTTAGCAAACTTCTGTTCCCATTATATGATCTAACTGTTCCTTATTTTTAGAAAAATTAAAGATATACAAAATTTAAAAGGAAATTCAGGGAGTTTGCTAAATGCTTTCACTTGCTTTCTGGTTAAGGTTGCAATGCTGCAAAGTAATAGATTAAAAAGTTCTGAAGGCTAGGGATTCAAAACCTCAAACCTCTTTTGGAAGAACTTATAAAACAAGCATTTCTATTTCTTAATATATTTCTCTAAACTTTAACAGCATCACTGGAATAAGCTGACCTTACTGACGGATCGTTCTCCAGGAGCTCAGTAAGCCGTTGTACTTGTTCTGGCTGGATGGATCGCCCTAAGAGTGCTTCCGTGTTAGTGTAGATGAGGAATGCTGAGACCACGCCTAACAGGGTGCCCACACCCAAAGAACCGAGGCTGTCATACAGTGGGTTGCCTAAGTAAAAGCACACAAGAAGTCAGTAAATTAACATGTTCTATTTCAATGAGCTTTAGGGAGCAAAGAACCTGAATTAGTAAATTGAGGGACCTGAAATTCATTCCTAATTCCTTTAATGACTTTCTCCTAATAGTTTCACTATTCTACAAAATAAGAATGCTACAACTTGCTGCATATTACATAAAGAGTATTATGCAGTTTAATTAGTTATGATCCATTACTTGCACCTGGTTACATGGGTTAGGGTTCAGAGCATTTTCAAATTAGAGACATGATATATATACTAAAGTAATAAAGAGTCCATTTCTTTTTTGATATGTCCATAGCACTTTTCCTAGTTGACAAAATAATTGTAGGATCAACAGCTAAAAAAATGTTTTGTGTTTTGTCTTACAAAGGTTCTGTGAAAGATTTAAGCCATATAAAAAAATATGTATGAGGCACTTTCATCTCTTTCAACCAAGAACGATACATAGGTAGTAACATTCTTAGATACACAAAAAGAAAGCAGAAAGAAAATGGAAGTTCATTTGCATCTAATGGCTACCTTAAAGCAGTGGTTCTCAAAATGCAGTCCTATGACCAGCAGCAGCAGCATCATTAGATAACGTGGTAGTGATGCAAATTCTCAGGTCTCACTCAAGACCTTCCAAATCAGAAATCTGCAGCAGGGACCTAGCATTCTATGCCTTCCCAATCCCTCCAGATGATTCTGATTGTAAAGTTTGCCTTAGGTTATTAGGGCTTTATTCTCTTCCAGAACCAATAAGAGTTGACTTATTATCTATGAATGTATCAATAAATAACATACTTTAAATCTTTATAATAAATTTTACACACATGGTCTTTATAATTAAGCCTTTATTCCATAGATCAAATGTCAGTATTAAATTTAACTACCTTAATGCTTGATAAAATATGCATGTTTTACTAAAAAAAATCTCAATTTACATTAGTTTTATTAACATATAGTCAAAATATAACACTAAAAAAGGATGACTTATTTTGTACTACTAAAGTATACAAATATGATCCATTTGTAAAACATAATCCATTAGGAAGTTTGTAATTATAGAGTTTCAAATCAAATACTGCTCTTCTTTAGATATCTAAACTTAATTATTTTTATTTTCAAATATACATTATTAATAACTGAATGACAATAAAAATGAACAGAATTATTAGCTGGAACCCTGGCATGTCATTTAATGTAAATGACTTAAGTAATTAAATAAAAATTAAGGTGAAACTTTTTAATGAAGTATATAATAAAACATACTTGGTAGAAAGGGATCTTTCTTTATCTTGAATTTTTTTCAACCTTGTTTTTTTTTTTATTTATTTTTAACTGGAGGAAAATTGCTTTACAATGTTGTATTGGTTTCTGCCATACAATAACATGAATTAGCCATAAGTATATATATGCCCTCCCTCATGAACCTCCCTCCCACCCCTGATCCCATCCTACCCCTCTATTAAAAGTTGACCTATTCATCAAGTCATATTTTCCTTAAGCCTTACATTTTGCTAAGAAATTATTTATGTCTAAAAAGTGTCTAAAATAGTAAGGTCAACTAGAAAAACAATCAAAACATTTAGGAATATTTTGGATCACAGTGAACATCCGAAAATGATGGTTTAGTCTCAATATGCACATTCAAAATGAGAAAAATCTATTCATACTTCAAACTATGTTAATACTGCAGAACAGTGGAAGCTCATTACCTAAAATTATTTTAAATATGCTAGGACAAACAGGAAAGAATGGAAATACCGTTCCAAGAGAATTCCAACCTCAGAAATTGAGTTTCTTCATAATAATTGGTTTGTTTATTTTAGAAAATAAAAATAAAATGGTTTTTCTGTCTTCTTATTCACCTGTGCTGCACTGGCCTTCAAAACATTTAACTAGCTGCCAGAATGAGGATGGAAGCAACTGAAGAATCAAGGAAACAGGAAAGCAAGAGCAGTTATTATTGGCACTAACAGTGGAAAAAGACAAATGGATGAGCCACAATGTATATTTATTTTAAACTCTACAGTTTATTAAGGTTCTCTGTCATATATTATCTCAAACCTGTAAGGTCACTAGGACAAGTATCACCAATATCTCTACACATAAAGAACTTAAAAGCTCTGAATAGTTGTGTGATTTACTAAATCACAGCTAGAAAGGTTTAGAGCATCATAGAAATGCTCTATTAGCAGCTTTCTTTATTTCTAAGAGAAATTTCTAACTCAGAAATCTGATTACTTTTACTGTCTTATTTGTCTTATACAAACAGTTAGTATGAAATTCACATTTAACAATCTATTGGTTTAAACTTTTTCAATGATATAAAGGAAAATTCCCACATATTAAAGGATTATTTAAGTAGTACAAATAAATCACCCGTAATCCGAGAAATATTAACCGTAATCCGAGAACTATTTACCTGTTATGGAGGTAAGGCCCATACAAGTGGCTGCTATTGTCACTCCCAACACTGCTGCAGTATCCTCCAGTAATATAACATTTGTACTAGGATCACGACTTTCCATTACTTAGTCATTGGGGTAGAGACAAGAAAAGAAACTTTTGAAATCTTTATTTGATATTTTCAGGTAACATAAAATGTCCATTAATTTAACTTAATTTAATTTGAATTAAAAGGGAGTTCCCTAGTGGCCTAGTGGTTAGGATTATAGGCTTTCACTGCGATGGCCCAGGTTAAATCCCTTGCTGGGGAACTGAAATCCCACAAGTTGTGCCCAATGGCTATTAAAAAAAAATGTTTAAATGTATGAGATCCTGACTTTTAAAACTGTTCAATATAAACATAGTCGCTTGATTTAAATGTTAACAATAACTGAAATTTAAAGTCAAATTACCTTCTCAAGTTACATAAGCATACACAGAAATACTGAAGTCCACATAAGTTAAATCCAAATATAAAGCACTCCTATTCAAATTACACTACATTTTTCTTTTTAAAAGAGCTAATATATAAGTAAGAGCCATAGGGAAGACACTGAGATATATTTTGTACACATCTATGTGGAACAAAGCAACAGTACTCGGTGATTTTAGGCAAATAACGATGATGATATAATACATCTACATTTCTAAAGTACATACCATACTTGTAAAATGACATTCCTTTGGCCCGAGCACTCCTACGAAGCTCATTTACAGCAACAAGAAGTGTTGCTGAAAGAAAAGCACTCATATCAGATGGAAGAAACTTCATGCCTCCAAACTTTAAAGATGGCATCTCAAAAGATAAATAAATAGGCACAATGCTTTAATGCTAAGAGCTGTCAATAGGAAAAGTTCTATATTAAATTAGCCATTATCAAGAACCCCAGTTAATCATTATAATAAAATGAATCCCATATTTTTAGCTACCATAATTTAAATATCATTACCATCACAACAGCCTTAATTTATTAGACAACTATTAGTTGTCAGGTACCACACTTAAGCACAATCACTTTTGAGACTCCCAACCTTTTGAGGCAGGTGGTATTATCAACATTTTACAAGACTGTCAAAGATGAAGGGATAATGCATAGAAAACGACAATGTTTCAGAAGTAAACATACTATAAGCAGAGCAGCAGATAAGGCAGTTTCATGCATGGTATTAGCACTTCTCTGTCATATTACTTCTATAGCTGAAACTTTCAAAAACTTAAAAATACTTGTTCTGCAAAAAAGGACAGTATTTTTGCAGTCTCAGGTTAACATCACTAAAGCCTGATTCTTAAAAACTCACTATATAGTTATACTCCATTTCAAATGTTCTGAGCATTATGATACTTAAGAACAAGAACAAAAAAAGCTTTTCCAAATTTGGCCTCATCCATTACAGGAATCAACACAGTACATTACACAAAGAAGTTCCTCCCTCAAAGGAGACAAAACTTTATTCTTACCTACAGTTTTCTTTAACCAAAAGAACTTATTATTAATAGCAAACTATAAAAATGGACTATAGATTATTAAGAATAACAAAATTCTGGGATAGTACGTACCTCCTTCAGATACTAATGATCCCGCTAAAATACAGTATGCCTAGGAAATAAATATTAAAATAAAGCATAAGTTAATATTTCACTACAGAATTATAACAGTCCATGCATAAGCTTAATGGAAGGAAACATCAATTCAATCCTAATCAGATAAGGATTTTGATGGGAAATAGTTCAAGTGAGGACAATGAGACACATGGTGTCTTCATAAGAAGAAACAAGAGTTAAAATTTGATGACCATCTCCTTTTTTAATACCTGGAAGAGTAATATACACACACAGTAGAATGTTATACCATGACCTAAGTTAATTCATGATATAAAAGAATTATTACTTAACTGGTAAAAAAAGTTTTTGAACTTCAAAATGAACACAAACATTTGAAATCTAGGGTTGTGGATACAGTATGATCCACAACCATACCCAGTTATGTCTTAATTTTCTTTGGATGCCCAGTACCAAGAGAATTCTTTCTTGGTCCTGATTCAGATGCATCAGCAGTTATACACAGTAATCAATTTGGGGGAGGAAGACAATACCATTTTCCTTACAATCCAGACACTCTTGAATTAGATAAAGATATCAAGAAGCATCACTAAGAACAAAGCTAGTGGAGGTGATGGAATTCCCAGTTGAGCTATTTCAAATCCTAAAAGATGATGCTGTGAAAGTGCTGCACTCAATACGTCAACAAATGTGGAAAACTCAGCAGTGGCCACAGGACTGGAAAAGGTCCATTTTCATTCCAATCCAAAAGAAAGGCAATGCCAAAGAATGCTCAAACTACAGCACAATTGCACTCATCTCACATGCTAGTAAAGTAATGCTCAAAATTCTCCAAGCCAGGCCTCAGCAATATGTGAACCGTGAACTTCCAAATATTCAAGCTGATTTTAGAAAAGGCAGAGGAACCAGAGATCCAATTGCCAACATCTGCTGGATCACTGAAAAAGCAAGAGAGTTCCAGAAAAACATCTATTTCTGCTTTATTGACTATGCCAAACCCTTTGACTGTGTGGATCACAATAAACTGTGGAAAATTCTGAAACAGATGGGAATACCACTCCACCTGACCTGCTTCCTTAGAAATCTGTATGCAGGTCAGGAAGCAACAGTTAGAACTGGACATGGAACAGCAGACTGGTTCCAAATCAGGAAAGGAGTACATCAAGGCTGTATATTATTACCCTGCTTATTTAACTTATGTGCAGAGTACATCATGCAAAATGCCGGACTGGATGAAGACAAGCTGGTATCAAGATTGCCAGGAGAAATATCTATAACCTCAGATATGCAGATGATACCACCCTTATGGCAGAAAGTGAAGAACTAAAGAGCCTCTTGATCAAAGTGAAAGAGGAGAGTCAAAAAGTTGGCTTGAAATTCAACATTCAGAAAACTAAGATCATGGCATCTGGTCCCATCACTTCATGGCAAATAGATGGGAAAACAATGGAAAAATCACTGCAGATGGTGACTGCAGCGATGAAATTAAAAGACGCTTACTCCTTGGAAGGAAAGTTATGGCCAACCTAGATAGCATATTAAAAAGCAGAGACATTACATTTCTAACAAAGGTATGTCTAGTCAAAGCCATGTTTTTTCCAGGAGTCATGTATGGATGTGAGAGTTGGACTATAAAAGAAAGCTGAGCGCCAAAGAATTGATGCTTTTGAACTGTGGTGTTGGAGAAGACTCTTGAGAGTCCCTTGGACTGCAAGGAGATCCAACCTGTCCATCCTAAAGGAGATCAGTCCTGGGTGTTCATTGGAGGCCCTGATGTTGAAGCTGAAATTCCAATACTTTGGCCACCTCATATGACTGACTCATCTGAAAAGACCCTGACGCTGGGAAAGATTGAGGGCAGGAGAAGAAGTGGACAACAGATGATGAGATGGTTGGATGGCATCACCGACTCAATGGACATGAATTTGGATAAACTCTGGGAGTTGGTGGTGGACAGGGAGGCCTGGCGTGCTGCAGTTCATGGGGTCACAAATAGTCAGACACGACTGAGCGACTGAACTATCAAAAACAGTTTGTGCTTTAGTTCAAGACATACAGAAAGAAATAACACTGATTTTTAAAAAATTTTTTATGAAATCCAAATGATAAATTTTATATGGAATTTAAAAATTCAAATATAGAATTTTTGGAACCCCAGCCTTCCCTGAAATAGAGGTTTAAAAATTTTGAACTCACTTCAACATTCTCCTCATCCTCTTAAGGAAAGTTAACATTTCCCAAAGCTACATGATTTGCTTGAGTATATGGAAAGGTTATTGAAATAAGAACTAGAATACAGGTTTTTCTATCTCAATTTTAGGCTCCTTCCACTGAATCTTACTGGCAACATCAGCAGAAATAGTCTGGAACTACACCATGAGATACAAAAGCTGACAGGGGTGCCACATGACCAGTTTGCACTTGTCAAGGGAGCTGCGGTCACAGCTGCCAAGCAGGGTCATCTCCAAAAAGTTCCCATGAGAAAAAAAAAGACAGCTTTAGCTACCTACGAAGGCCAGCGGATACCAGTGCAAGGCGATGCTGGTACCCGCAGAGCAGTACTTTTCTGTCCCTATCTCTACCTTCAGTGCCGCAGAGGTAGCCTAGGGAGCAGGAGAGAAGAGTACAGGCCCTGAGGTGAAAAAACACAGAAGGGAACCACACTCCCATTCTCCCAATGTAGGCTTCCGACCAGAATGTGGGAAAGAAGATGCTTTAAGAAAAATTCTAACATATGACTGTTACAAAGGAATGGATATTTTAACTACTGGCAGATTATTCTTAGTACTAAAACTGAACAGAGGTCTTCTGGCCTTTCTGCTTTTAGTAACAGCAGAGATTAATAGAACTGTCCAAAATTTTAACCAAGGATGCAGTGCTTAACAACTGTACCTAAAGAGATACTCTTGCTCAACATCATTGAATCATATGGATTTAGAGGTCAGGTTCAGTCACATCCTAAAAAACACATACAGGTGTGTGTATGTGTAATATAATCCTATATTACAGTCAAGAAGGTATATTTAGTCCCAATCGTTAACATTAATATAACAAAGATATTCTACTGTACTTAATTGTTATTTCATATTACTTTAAAACTGAGGGGGGAGGGAAGGAGAAAATTACCCATAGAAGAGATTCTATTGGTTGAGGATTGAGCAATCCCATAATTCCATGGTACCAAGATAATCCTGCACCCATCATGAAAATACCAACACCACTAATCAGTGAAGCAATATAGCGCATATTTGAAAATCCATACCTGAAGAATTAAAAACAAATAGTTTACAAGAAATACAAATTATTTCCTTCCAAAATATGTTTAATAGTTACAATATCAAGATGTTATGATTTTATAGTTAAGTAAAAGGTAAGTGCCAAACTCAAATCTAATCAGAAAATAACATATAAAGTGGAAAAAACTGCAAGATCTTTGAAACTATATAAAAATAAAGTGAATATGATTTAATTCAGGTTTTTGCTAATCCCTCTTCCTTATAATTTGCTTTGATTTACTACAGCGACTTTACTCTTAAATACCACAAACAGATAAAATTTATTTTTTTAATGTATTCAAATGTTTAATGAAGAGGGTAACATTTCAATTTCCTTGTAATGAAGTTTCTAATTAAATACTGTCTTACATAATTTATATTACCTATAATTTCATGCTAGATACTTTTTGTGGATTCTGTAGAATTTAACACACAGTAACTCACTACTATTATCAAAAGACTAAGAGCTTCAGTTTTCTGGGTGTTTTGATGACAATTTTTTTGTTAAATCGCCAATTATTTTTTAACAGTCTTTGGTCAACATGTGCATTACTTTGTATTACTGTATGTACCAATAAAATAATGAGTAATAAATTTAAAAATATGAGATAAGAGGGAAAGAATCACTCATTGATACAAAAGTTTCTGGGAAATTTATCCCCAAATTCAAACATGGTACCCCTAGAGTAGATACAAATTTAAATAAGAGTTCTTAATTTAAAAGGGCTTCCCAGGTGGTGCAGTGGTAAAGGATCTGCCTGTCAATACAGGAGATGCAAGAGACACAAGTTCAATACCTGGGTTGGGGAGATCCTCTAGAGTAGGACATGGTAACCCACTCCAGTATTCTTGCTTGGAATCTTAATTAAAATTGTTTTTTTAATTCCTTTTACAAATATGTAATCTTACAATAGGAAATTATCAGTTTATAGATGTGACAGTGTTCTATAAGCTTGATTTAGAAAAATTAACATTCTTCTAAAGTTTTTCCCACAGACAGACTATATATATTTAAGATAATTTAGGATCTAAAGTAAATAGCATTACTTTCATTTTATGTGTTTTCAAGGAATTTGTATACTCTTATTGAAATTTTTAATTATGTAGATCTGCACTATCCAATATGTCACTAGCTACATAAGACTATTTAAATGTAAATTAAGTAAAACTAAATAAAATTTTAACATAATTCTTCAATTGCACCTGCCACATTTCCAGTGCTCAACAGCCACATGTAGCTAGTGACTAGCATATTGAATAGATATACATAAATAGTCCTATTATTATAGAAAATTCTATCAGGCAGCACTAACGTAGACTGTTGAAAATATCTTATGAAAGCTACACACCTAAAAATTTTCAATTTCACCCTGTTTTAAAATTTTTGGTATATAAAAGCTTACTGATAGTTACAGGATATTCAAAATATGCTATTATTTATAAGAAAACAGGAGTGTCTGGATTTGAAGATATATAAAGCACAGAGGCAGACCCCTATACAGAAATTAAAGTGTACTTCTTTTGCCTTAAGGCAAATTTGATTGCTCAAATTCTATTACTGAAGCTTGTTAAAAAAAAGAAAAAAATACACGTAGAATCCAAAAATTTTACCTGGTTATATTAGTAGAAGCAGTAGAAAGTCTTTGTATCAAATAACTAATATAATTCAAAACAATATGTGCTAAAGAGCACATTTCTTTTAAAAATAAGTCATTTTGAAACATTAACAGAATACTATCTCCAAATGACAAAAAGGGGATTAAAATACATTAAGCATGAATTTAATAGAAAATTATCACTAAAATGTAAGAGTGGCCTATTAGTCCAAACGTGAAATATATGTATTTCCTTTGACCAAATAAAACAACTCCATGATCAAAATATGTACTTTGTTATTAATTATCAAATACAAAGAGGACAAGATTTTTATGTTATATTACAAAGAATAAAAATAATTTGAACTCCATTTGCAAATTAGATCTTGACTTTGACAAAGCAGTTGAATCCTGCATTTTAGATACTACAGCAGAAGAAAGGACCAACTCTTTAACACAAAGCTGCAGGTATATAAAACTTCAGGACACATCTATAATTCAACGACTTCCTGCCAAAACAAATGAAAACACAATAAAGACAGAGTCCTTACGGATGAGTAGGATCTGGTGTCTGAACAGACTTACTGATGCCCAATGCTAGTAAGGCCTATGGAAGAAAAAAAGTAAATAACCATTAGCAAGATAGGGAGTATAATGAGGTAAAGCCAATCTAGAGGGCACAACCTGGCAACAAAGAAACACTTAACACATGTATGTCCAACAACCCAGCAATTCTGGTCTCTAGTACTCACCATCGAGACATAAAGACGACCAGGAAAGGGTTTAAAAAACACGGCTTATAAAGCTCAGAAATAAGAGAGCAACCTAAAACTTCTTCCATGAGGAATGGCAAAATAAATCATGGTACAACCAAATAATAAACGTCCTCTACCTCAGTGTAAAATAGAGCTGGGATACAGCTCTCTATGCTGACAGGGTAAAAGCCCCAAGACATAATATTCAGTGAAAGGGAAAAAAGCAAGTTTAAAAACGGTATGTATAATACAAAAGAACTTGTGTTTTGTAGTTTTTGTAAACAACATATAATGTAAAGCATAGGAAAAAGCCTGAAAGAACTCACATTTAACCTCTGAGGAGAAAAGTAGGATTCGGGTAGCCTGTAATACCTAATTTTTTTACAGGAAGAATAGCTTGTATAAACTGAACCATTAAAAGATTTAAAGAGTACAAATTGTGTATACACATGATACATTTGGGCTTCGATGGTGGCTTGGAAGGTAAAGAATCTGCCTGCAATGTAGGAGACCTGGGTTTCATCTCTGGGTCAAGAAGATCCCCTGGAGAAGGGAATGGCTACTCACTTATTTTCTTGCCTGGAGATTTCATGGGCAGAGTAGCCTGACAGGCTACAGATATGGGGTTGCAAAGAATCGGACATGATTGAGCGACTATTCTATTCTATTAGACATTTACATTTTTAGTCAAGCTGCAAACCTATGTGCATGAAGTACACATATCAATGTATACACAGCAGTGACTATCTGGAGTGTGGAAGGAAGAAATAAAGATGGAAGACTAATTACAACAAAAATTTTATTTCTTTAGGGGAAAAAAGTCATGACAAAAATGACAAAATTTTGCATGACAAACATGCAAAAATGTCTTTTATATTGGTTACCATCTTTCTTTCCTTCCTCCCTTGCCTTCATCTTTTCTTCCTTTATTTCTATTTATTTGATATTTTTGATCATATCTTTTGTTAAAAAAGACTGATGCACTGGAACTGCTCAGTATTATGTTTGCACTAAGTATCTTTTCTATTAATTTCATGTAAATTTAGAAATCTGAAAAAGATTACCTTATTAAAATTATTTATCTAATAAAAATACAAAGCCTCTGAGTGAATATCCTATATAATTTTATTCGACTAAGCTGGGGGTTTTCCATTTTTTCAGTATGGTATCAAATAGGTTAACTTTCAAGATAACCAAATTCTTCACAGTTGAGGTTTCTCTGTAGGTTACCATGCATTTAATAGAAAAGATTTTCTTTTGTAAAATATATGGAGATTATACCACCCTGAAAATGACTAAAACAAATAAATACCAGACTTAAGTTCTGATATTGGAAATGCTATCCTAAAAACAAAGAATATTACAACTTTTTTTCCTACTTGATTCCAAAGGAAAAGAGGGTCAAACTACCTAAAACAGATGATGGCTTTTCAATAAATTAAACTAAGAGAATGAGAGTAAATTAAGAACATGTAATTTTAAAACTGGTATACTAAAACTGAAATACTCATTATTAATTCACACTATATATGTGTGTGTTTATAATATTTACAAAATAGTCAATGAGTGTTCATTTTTAAAATACTTAATGTTCAGGTTGGCTGTGCAATGAAGTGTGAGATATCAGAAGTTCTATAAATTTAATATGGGCCATATTTATTCTTATAAAAATAAGATACCACTAATGCTGTTCTCCAAAGATTAAAGTCAAAGTTCTAGAATTTAATGTAAATGGAATCATGCAATTACTACTCTTTTATATTTGCCATCTTTTTTTTTAACATACTGTTGGAGATACATATATGCTGTTACATATAAGAATTTCATTTTTTCTTTTTATTGCTAGATAATATTCCATTGTGAGTATACCACAATTTGTTTATTCCACTGTTGATGAACATTTGTGTTGATTCCAATTTTTGTCCATTACAGCACCTTTACAGTGCTATAAACATTCCTATACAAGTCTTTGTGGACCTTCGTTCCCATTTCTCTTGGTAAATATTTAGGAGGGGCATTGCTGAGTCCAACAATAGACATATGTTTACAAGAAACTGACTAATTTAAGAGTGGTTGTAACATTTTACACTCCATCAGCAATATCTAAAAGGTTTGGGTGCTCTACATCTTAACCCAACACTTGACTGTCAGGCTTTTAAATTTTAATCATTATAGGGGATGTGTAGAGGGGTCCTGGTTGGGTGTCAGTATGCATTTCCTGATGATGAATAGTGCTGAGCACCTCCTTGTGTCCATCAACTACATTCATGTATCTTTGTGAAGTACCTTTTCCAATCTTCAGCCTTTTAAAAAAAACTTAGATTTTCTTCTTAGTACTGATTTTCTTTTTAATACTGAGTTATAGCTCAATACTTTGGCCACCTGATGCGAAGAGCTGACTCACTGGAAAAGGCCCTGACGCTGGGAAAGATTAAAGGCAAAAGAAGAGGGCAGCGGCAGATGAGATGGTTGAATAGCATCACTGACTCAATGGACATGAATGTTAGCAACTCCGGGAGTTGGTGAAGGACAGGGAAGCCTGGTATCCTACAGTCGGTGGGGTCACAAAGTCACATGTGACTTAGCAACTGAACAACAATAAAATAGAAGTTCTTTATTTATCCTGGATAACAGTCTTTTGTCAGATTATAAACTTTACGAATATTTTCTCCCTATCTGCAACTTGCCTATTTATTGTCTTCAAAGTGTCCTTAGTAAGAATTTTTAATTCTGATGAATTTTTTCTTATTTTATGGTCCTATTTCTGTGTCCTGTTTAAGAAATCTCTGCTTACCCAAAGGCCTAGAAGATATTCTCCTAGGTTTTCTTCTAGTATTTTCATAGTGTTAGCTGGTACTTCTGGGTCCACCTTAAATTTGTATGAGGCATGAAGGCATTTGTATAAGTCGCGGTCCTTTGTTTTTTTATCCATGTGAATATCCAATTTTTCCCGTACCATTTGTTGAAGAGTTTCTTTTCTTCACTGAACAGCTTTGGTGCCTTTGTCTGTTGGACCCTCTACTCTGTTCTCCTGATCTGTCAGTCCTCGTGCCAATACCTTGAAAGTGTTATTTGTTCAATCATGTCCGACTCTGCGATTCCATGGACTATAGCCCGTCAGGCTCCTGTGCCCATGGAATTCTTCAGGCAAGAATTCTGGACGGGGTAGCCATTTCCTTCTCTGCCGGGAGCCGGCATATTGCATATTGAGTGCATATTGCATATTGAGTGCAGCACTTTCCACAGCATCATCTTTCAGGATCTGGAATAGCTCAACTGGAATTCTATCACTGCCGGGAGCCAGCGTGAGGAACTCCGCCCATGACAAAGGTCATGAGGAAGGAGGCTCGGCATACGCAAAGGCGGGATCGAGCCTCAGGAGTCCCCCTGGAAATTCTCGAGCATCTACCCCCAAAACCAGAGTCTGCCTACTTTCTGCTTTGTGCTCTCACCTACACCTCTGACTTTATGGGGGCTGTCCCCCACTACCTCTCTCTGAAAAAAGAATTAGCTTACAGCTCCAGTTAATAATTCCTGGGTGTGACAGTGTTTAACCTCCAAACTCCTTTGGAAATCCTCTAGCCTGCCTGAAGAGGTTTTTCCGGCCACATGTGATTGTTCAGAGCCTCCCAACTGTGAGAGGCGGGAGATGTTCTAAACTGTCTAAACACAGATTCTTTTGAGTAGTTAAAAGATTGATTAGAAATTGTATTGGTGAAGGGTTTTTCACTTATTGAGCCAATGTTTGCTGCTAAGTCTCCATATTCCTTACCTACTGTGTCCTTGGCGGTGTATTGATTGATATTAATGGGTGTATAGAAATGTAAAATGCAGCTTTGTCCAATGCTTTTTGGGAGGCTGGTGCCTGACTTTGGAATAATCACCTTTAGAGAAAAATAAGTTTCTTAAAATGTTAACAGGCCTCCTGGCCAGAAGATGATGTAATTCACCTGAACTTTTGCATATGATAAGTTTGAACGCCTGGCTTCGATTAGAACCAGGAACTGCTGTCCTTGCATGACTCCACTCCTTCCCCCATTATCCTCTATGTATAACTTAAGGTATAAAAACTACTTTGGAAAATAAAGTGCGGGCCTTATTCACTGAAACTTGGTCTCCTCATGTCGCTCTCTCTTTAAAATTCTGGCTGAGTCTCCATCTGGAGCGCGGAACCCGCCATGCTTGCTAATTATGCCTGGGCTTCTAAGATCCGACCGGGGAGGCCTCAGTGTCTCCTCTCCTTCGGGAGAACGGAAGGACGCCTGTGGCCTACGTAAGTGGTGCAAACTTCTTGTCTTAAAGTGTTATTGGGCTCCCGCATAAACCAAGCTACTCAGCCTCTTTTCTCCACTGAATTTTCCTACTGAGCTATCCTCATTCTATTATTCTTTATATCCTTAATTAACGTTTAATTAAGCAGTTGTTTCCTGACCCTCGCCTACGCCGTCTCTCCTTCGAATACCCTGGATCAGCTGGGGCTGGACCCCGGCACTTCTCCAGGGGATCTTCTCCACCTAGGGATGGAACCTGTCTCTCCTGACTGCAGGCAGATCCTTACGGTCTGAGCCACCAGGGAATTCCCTACTGTCTTAATTATTGTGTTCTGAAATAAGTCTTAAAATCCTCCAAAAATTTTTTGGATTGCTATGAATATTCCAAGTTCTTTACATTTGCACATAAATTTTAGAATTTAATCAGTTTGCCAATTTCTAACAAAAAAAAGTCTGCTGGATTACATTAAATCTGTAAATTAATTTAGGGAAAACAGACATATTAAGCAGTAATCCAACCCATGATCATAGTATCTTTATCCATTTCCTTAGGTCTTACTTCCTCCAGTTATATTTTAAGTTTTCAGTGTTAAAGTCTTACACATCTTTTGTTAAATTTACTCCTAAGTATTTAATATTATAAATGGAATTTATTAAATATTTCATTCTCCATGTGTTTGTTGATAGTAGAAATGCAACAGATTTTTGTATATTAATCTTCTACTGACTTTGAATATTTGAAATTTGCATTCCTAGAATATTCACCGGATCATGATGTATTATAATTTTTGTATATTGCTAGATTCAGTTTGATTATATCTAAAGGATATCTTGCTGTTTCAATGATCCAGCAGATGTTGGCAATTTGATCTCTGGTTCCTCTGCCTTTTCTAAAACCAGCTTGAACATCTGGAAGTTCACGGTTCACATATTGCTGAAGCCTGGCTTGGAGAATTTTGAGCATTACTTTACTAGTGTGTGAGATGAGTGCAACTGTGTGGTAGTTTGAGCATTCTTTGGCATTACCTTTCTTTGGGATTGGAATGAAAACAGACCTTTTCCAGTCCTGTGGCCACTGCTGAGTTCTCCAAATTTGGTGACATATTGAGTGCAGCACTTTCACAGCATCATCTTTTAGGATTTGAAATAGCTCAACTGGAATTCCATCACCTCCACTAGCTTTGTTCATAGTGATACTTCCCAAGGCCCACCTGACTTCACATTCCAGGATGTCCGGCTCTAGATGAGTGTGAATGATCACACCTTCGTGATTATCTGGGTCGTGAAAATCTTTCTTGTACAGTTCTTCTGTGTATTCTTGCCACCTCTTCTTAACATCTTCTCCTTCTGTTAGGTCCATACCATTTCTGTCCTTTATTGAGCCCCTCTTTGCATGAAATGTTCCCTTGGTAATCTCTAATTTTCTTGAAGAGATCTCTAGTCTTTCCCATTCTATTGTTTTCCTCCATTTCTTTGCATTGATTGCTGAGGAAGGCTTTCTTATCTCTCCTTGCTATTCTTTGGAACTCTGCATTCAAATGGGTATATCTTTCCTCTTCTCCTTTGCTTTTTGCTTCTCTCCTTTCCACAGTTATTTGTAAGAACTCCTCAGATAGCCATTTTGCTTTTTTTGCATTTCTTTTTTATGGGGATGGTCTTGTTCCCTGTCTCCTGTACAATGTCACAAACCTCCATCCACAGTTCATCAGGCGCTCTATCAGATCTAATCCCTTAAACCTATTTCTCGCTTCCACTGTATTGTCATAAGGGATTTGATTTAGGTCATACCTGAATGGTTTAGTGGTTTTCCCTACTTTCATCACTTTCAGTCTGAATTTGGCAATAAGGAGTTCATGATCTGAACCACAGTCCGCTCCCAGTCTTGTCTTGGCTGACTGTATACAGCCTCTCCTTCTTTGGTTGCAAAGAATATAATCAATCTGATTTCGGTGTTGACCATCTAGTGATGTCCATGTGTAGAGTCTTCTCTTGTGTTGATGGAAGAGAGTGTTTGCTATGACCAGTGCGTTCTCTTGGCAGAACTCTGTTAGCCTTTGGCCTGCTTCATTCCATACTCCAAGGCCAAATTTGCCTGTTAACTCCAGGTGTTTCTTGACTTCCTACTTTTGCATTCCAGTCCCCTATAATGAAAACGACATCTTTTTTGGGTATTAGTTCTAGAAGGTCTTTTAGGTCTTCATAGAACCATTCAACTTCAGCTTCTTCAGCGTTACATCCGCTGGATCATCGGAAAAGCAAGAGAGTTCCAGAAAAACATCTATTTCTGCTTTATTGACTATGCCAAAGCCTTTGACTGTGTGGATCACAATAAACTGTGGAAAATTCTGAAAGAGATGGAAATATCAGACCACCTGACCTGCCTCTTGACAAATCGATATGCAGGTCAGGAAGCAACAGTTAGAACTGGACATGGAACAACAGACTGGGTCCAAATAGGAAAAGGGTACGTCAAGGCTGTATATTGTCACCCTGCTTATTTAACTTACGTGCAGAGTACATCATGAGAAACGCTGGGCTGGAGGAAGCACAGGCTGGAATCAAGACTGCCAGGAGAAATATCTATAACCTCAGATATGCAGATGACACCAGCCTTATGGCAGAAAGTGAAGAAGAACTAAAGAGCCTCTTGATGAAAGTGAAAGAGGAGAGTGAAAAAGTTGGCTTAAAGCTCAACATTCAGAAAACAAAGATCATGGCATCTGGTCCCATCACTTCATGGCAAATAGATGGGGAAACAGTGGAAACAGTGGCTGACTTTATTTTTCTGGCCTTCAAAATCACTGCAGATGTTGATTGCAGCCATGAAATTAAAAGAGGCTTACTCCTTGGAAGGAAAGTTATAACCAACCTAGACAGCATATTCAAAAGCAGAGATATTACTTTGCCAATAAAGGTCCATCTAGTCAAGGCTATGCTTTTTCCAGTGGTCATGTATGGATGTGAGAGTTGGACTGTGAAGAAAGCTGAGTGCCAAGGAATTGATGCTTTTGAACTGTGGTGTTGGAGAAGACTTTTCAGAGTCCCTTGGACTGCAAGGAGATCCAACCAGTCCATTCTGAAGGAGATTAGTCCTGGATGTTCACTGGAAGGACTGATGTTGAAGCTGAAACTCCAATACTTTGCCCACCTGATGCGGAGAGCTGACTCATTGGAAAAGACCCTGATGCTGGGAAAGATTGAGGGCAGGAGGAGAAGGGGACAACAGAGGATGAGATGGTTGGATGGCATCACCGACACAATGGACATGGGTTTGGGTGGACTCCGGAAGTTGGTGATGGACAGGGAAGCTTGGCGTCCTGTGGTTCATGGGGTTGCAAAGAGTCGGACACGACTGAGTGACTAAACTGAACTGAAAGGATATCTACATCTATGTTAATGAGAGATACGGTCCATATTTTTTTCTTGCAGTATCTAAGGTTTTAGATCAGGATTAAGGTGCTCTTCCCTAGTGACCGAGTGGTACAGAATTCACCTGCCAATGCAGGAGATTGGACCCTGGGTCGGGAACATCTCCTTCAGAAGGTAATGGCAACCCATTCCAGTATTCTTGCCTGGAAAATCCCAAACAGAGGATTCTGGCAGTCCTTGAGGTTGCAAAAGAGTCAGATACAACTTAGCAATTAAACAACAATCAGGGTTACACTAGCCTTATTAGAGGAAATGAAAAGTGTTTTCCTTCTCCTCTATATCTGAAAGTCTGTGTATTACTGGTTATTATTTCTTCCTTACATGTTTGATATAATTCTCTTCATAACGTCCCACATGTCTAAGGCTCCCTTCATTATTTTTTTAGTCTTTTTTCACTCTAGTGTTAGTATGAATGCTTTCTACAGTCATATGTTTACTTGAGTTTAACGATCATGCTTTCCAAAGTCTAATCTGCTGTTAATTCTATACATTGGATTTTTCATATCAGATGTATTTTTCAGCTCTAAAATTTCCATTTGGTTCTTCTATCTTCCATTTCTCTTCTCATTATAGTCATATTTTCTTTTGATACTTAATATGAATGCATCTTTAATAGCCATTTATCCTTATCTGCTAATTCTATCATATGTCAATTGAGTCTGTTTCTATTGACTAATTTTTCTCCTGGTTGAATGTCAAATTTTCTGCTTCCTGGTTGTCTAATACAAATTTTTAAAATTAGGTGCTGAACACCATGAACATTATACTGCATGTCTAGAATTTGTTGTCTTCCTTTTAATAAGTGTAGGGCTTTGTTCTGGCAGGTAATTAAGTTACTTGCAAATCAGCATGATGCTCTAGAGTTTTGTCAGAAAGGTTCTAAAACTTTACAACTAAGATAATTTAACCCTACTACCAAAGTCTAAGCCTGGGTAATCAGTCAGGACTTTCAACCTTAGAATATCAGAACTTAATCCAAGCCCTTTCTGAACTCTAGGATTACTCAGGTTAATGTTCCCTGCTGAGCGACTTCACTTTCACTTTTCATTTTCATGCACTGGAGAAGGAAATGGCAACCCACTCCAGTGTTCTTGCCTGGAGAATCCCAGGGATGGCGGAGCCTGGTGAGCTGCCGTCTATGGGGTCGCAGAGAGTCGGACATGACTGAAGCGACTTAGCAGCAGCAGCAGCAGCAAGAAGGTATTTTAATTTTATAAAAATTATTTTTCATTTGTAAATTCAAGGGAAAAAAATCAAAATACTAGTTTATTGTGAAAATCATTTTAATTCATCAACCACATGTGACTGTATGTTTATTCAAACAAATCCACTAACTCTTATAAGAACTAATATTCTTAAATCAAATTTCTATTTAATGTAAGAATCACTTTTGCAAAAGCCTCTGCCCAAATACCTAGTATCTGATAGTCTTATGCTGCTGCTAAGTCGCTTCAGTCGTGTCTGACTCTGTGCGACCCCATAGACGGCAGCCCACCAGGCTTCTCCGTCCATGGGATTCTCCAGGCAAGAACACTGGAGTGAGTTGCCATTTCCTTCTCCAATCCATGAAAGTGAAAAGTGAAAGTGAAGTTGCTCAGTTGTGTCCAACTCTTCAAGACCCCATGGACTGCAGCCTACCAGGCTCCGCCATCCATGGGATTTTCTGGGCAACAACAGTACTGCAGTGGGGTGCCATTTTATACTTCATTGTTAAAAGCTTTTAAAGCATAACAATCAGTTTTCAAATACTATGATCATAATTCTTTGTATGTCATCATTCAAAAGTAAAACACCTTCCATTTTCTTTTACAACCCAACTGTAGGAATCATTCGGTTTTTAAAATGTCAACTTTTAGACTAAAATCTCAAAAAATATTACTTTAAATTAGTAAGAAAGCTTTTACCCCTCACCTGGTTACAAGTATCAGATAAAGAGTGTATCGCTTCTGAAAACATGCTTGCTGAACCCGTATAAATCCAAGCAAGAAATTTGAAGAAGCAGTTTAATCCATTGCTAGGAGAGAAAGAAAAGATAATTTACAACAGGTTTAGATAAAAATTCCCACCAAAAAGCTTATTTATACATACACACACACAAGATTTTGTTCAAAGTAAATTAAAACAGATTTCTTGTTTACTATGCTTTAGGCAAGAGAGTACAAATTTGAAGAATATAGATTATCGTTTCACTAAATATTTAAATGAAAGAGACATGATATGTGCAAATTACTTAAGAACTGATGAAAAAAGAGGGTATTCTACATTTGGACAAAACAGAATCAGAAAGCAAACTGTGTCTTAGGTAGGTGAAAGAAGATCAGCACGTGATGTTGTTCTGCAGGTCAATGTCAAAGACACGACACTGGTGAAGATCAGGTTGTTTAATTAGGCAGATGCTCGAGGTGAAAACAAAGCTAGACCAAGTAGTCTGGGTCATACTAGAAGATCATACATGCTAAAATAAACATAATTATCTCCTGTGGAAGCTAGTTGTGCTCAGATTCTAACAGTAATAGCTAGTATAATTTATCTCAGACACTATACTTAGTCACTTATTATGTTTTACTGTAACTATTATACAAATATTAATAAGTAATAACATCCTCATTTTATAAATGAGGAAACAGGGGCAGGAGGCTTCCCCGGTGGTCCAGTGGCTGAGACTCTGCACTCTCAATGCCGGAACCTGGGTTTGACCCCTGGTCAGAGAATCCTATATGCAGCAACTAAGAGTTTGCACGCTGCGCCTAAAAGATCCCACTGCTGCAACCAAGATCCAGTGCGGCCAAATACATAATTTTTAAGTAAATAAATAAAAATAAATGAGGAGCCTTACTTCCCCTTCCAGCTACCCTTTTCTCCTCTCCTTTTCAGATAATTTCTTGAAAGAACTGTATCTGCTCTTGCTGTCTCAGTTTTCCTCATTCTGTATTCAGTCTTCAATCCCTAAACAATGGCTTCGCCACCAACACCTCATAAGATTGTTCTTAACAATATACTGTTTCTTGCTATTAAATTCCTGAAAACATTTTTAATAGTTTCTTTAATCTTATAGAGGCATTTGCCACTATCTTCTTAAAACACTGTCTTCCTTGATTTCTACCGGACTCCTGGCTTTTTTCCCACCTTTCTCTTTACTGTTTCTCAGTCTCTTCTGCCGGCTTTTTTTTTTTTTTTTCCTTCTACCAATTTCTTAAATGTGAGCATTCTTCAAGGCTTATTCAGGAGTGCTTTTCCTTCCTCATACATTATAATGTATATACATATACATTCTCCAGATGATCTTAACTATTCCTATGGCTTTAATTATTCCCTATATCCTAATAACTCTCTAGTCTTTATCTCTAATTCAGGTCTCCTTCCTGAGCTTCAAACCAATATATATTAACAATAATAACCATCAAGTGTATTATATAACAGTACATATAATATAAACACTAAGTATATTATATTATATATTATATATTAATATTATATTAATATATGATATTATATAACAACCATATTATATAACAGAAACTATGCTAAGCAGTTTACATACCCTGCATCACATTCCTCCAATATAAAAAGCTTTAGCTGCTAATCCCACTTTACTGACAAAAACAATTATTTCTGTTGACCAGCTCTACTTGGGTGCCCTATAAATACCTCAAACTCAAAAAGGAACCCATTATTTTCTTTGCTCCCACCCTGACTCTTCCTTCCAGTGTTCCTTTTTTCTCAGCAATAGTACACTATCTATCCAACTGTCCGAGTCAGAAACCTGGGCACCGTCACTAGTCAGTCCTCCTGAATACTTTTTGAGCCTAACCATGTCTCTCCACCCCTATTGCCGCTATCTGTGTTGTATTATTATAAATGACTCTTAGTCTAGTGCCCCTCCAGTCCTTGAAGATAAGAATTACGTATTTTACCTTCATGTTTCCAGACCACATCAAAATTCCTGACGTGTAGTATATGTATTTGAGAAATAAAAGCACAAACTAATGAACTACGAATTAATGCTCTTAAATAAACATCCTAAAATAGATTACTCAGTACAATAGATTAAAAAGTAGGCAAAATAATAGAGACCAAGAAGACAGAGGAGAAAAGAAAGAGGCAAAAGCATCAGTTATGTTCTACCGGGTTAAAAGGCAGAAAAATAAAGAGGGCAGATACTCTTCAGTAGTCATAATGCACGTTGGTTTACTCTAAATGTAACTTTGGCCAACTCAACTTTTTAAAAAAGATTTCGATAAACACCAATGAAAATAGAAGAAAAATTTTCAGATAGCGCTTTTATCTTTATCTAGATACCAAGTAATAAATTTATATTCATATATATACATTAAAAACAATATAATTTATTTTTAAAGGTTTATTTTTCAGTACTTACATGCAAATGGCAACCATCACCACTTTCCCTGGCCCCTTTAAAAAAACTGATGCCGTTCTAGAGCGTGGCTATAAAAACAAAACAAAAACAAAAAAATCTCAAACATTTTTCCAAAAGGCATTATGACCATTATATGTGACTCAGACACACCAGAAAATATCTCCTCTAGCAATGCCTCTTCACAACTAGATTTACTTAATTCTTTTTCTCTAGACTTTCCTATTTAAATTGTGGGAAAATGGAAATTGAAAGTGCATGTCCAAAATGTTGTTTATTTCCTTGTAATTCATTTCCTGTCTACTCCAAGAAAAATTGTGAGTTGTTTACATTAAAAAACAGAAATAAAGTGATAAAAATATAACTGAAATAACCTAAAATTTTCCATTTCTTGAGCAACTTCTTAAATTTTAAAACAAGAACAGCCAAAGCCAGTAAGTCTGTTGCCCCTCATTTAACTCCTCACTATTCTCTAAAGACTGAAGCCCTCAAATGATAACACTGTGTTTAATTCCAAAACTGAGCAAAACAAAAGGAAATCAAACAAGTAGAGAACGTATTCAAGGAGAATATTTTTCTTCAGTTAAATATCCTTTGGCTACTCTTTGAATTTATACTTTCTGTGTTTCTTTTCCTGCTCTTTCCTCTCCCGGGAATGCTATCATATGTCACTGTAATCTCTCTAAGCTTTACTCATCTTCTTCCATATCTGGCCAAGGGTTACCCTTCTATGTAAAGCCTTCCTTGATCCCCCAGAGAATACTCACAGTGCTCCACATTCACGGTTGTACTTTACTTTTCTATTAAAGCAAGTCCTATATTCTGCCTTATGTAATTTATTCAAGAAATATTTATTGTGCAAGTACTACATACCTGGTACAGTTCTAGATGCTGGAGCACAAGAGTCAACAAAAGAGAGTCCCTGCCTTCATAGATCTCACTGTCTAGCATAGGAACGGGAGAATGAATCCGTCATATCTGAGTGATAAATAAAGAAACTAAGACAGAGACTGATAGAACAGAGTTGGGGGTATGACACGGAGGGCTATTTTTGATCAGAATACTAAGGGAAAGGAGTTCAGTGATGAGAAGGAAGCAACCATGAAAAATCTGGAAGAATGTTTTAGGCAGAGTATACAGCACATTCAAAGATTCTGACAGAAATAAGTTTTGTGTGAAGAAAGGATAAAAACAAGGCCGATGTGGCATTAGGGGAACAAAATGCTTTTCTTTTTATTTTGCACTCTGATAATGCTTTGCAGTCAGGTCTGCAGGTTAGGGTTTAAAAAGCACCTACTAAGTTCCTGTGGACAACAGAACAAAAGAGGGAGCTGCAAGCTTTAAAGTGATTCATTTATAAAGTCTGACCATGGTTCCACATTTCTGAGTTATGCCATTTACTGATAAACAAAAACCATGTATGTGCATTTTACTACAATGAGAATATACCATATCGTTTGCCTTAGTACAGGGGAAAAAAATCAAATTGTTATAGGAATAGTAGAAAATGAAAACATGCTACTCAAGGAAGAAGATGAAAAAGATGTCTTTAGAAGAAAGTTTTGAAAACTTATGGAGTAAACAAGACAGATAGGGAAGGAAAATGAGATTTTAAAACCATAACAGAATGTTATAATAAGGAAAAAGAGATTCATTGAGCTCAAATTGCTCTGAAAGAAGGTTGCAGAGAGAATTCCCTGGCAGTTCAGTGGTCAGGACTGGGCTCTTCCACTGCTCGAGTCTTGGAGAAGTAAGATTATGTAAGCCTCATGGCACTGCCAAAAGAAAGAGAGAGAGAGAAAGCTGTAGAAAAGGCGAAAATATGTTGGTAATAATTAGGTCAGAAATAGCGACAAGGTTCTGGAGAAGGAAATGGCAACCCACTCCAGTACTCTTGCCTGGAAAATCCCATGGATGGAGGCTGGTAGGCTACACAGTCCATGGGATAGCGAAAAGTCAGACATGACTGAGTGACTTCACTTTCACTTTTCATTTTCATGCATTGGAGAAGGAAATGGCAGCCCACTCCAGTGTTCTTGCCTGGAGAATCCTAGGGACGGAGGACCCTGGTGGGCTGCCGTCTATGGAGTCGCACAGAGTTGGACATGACTGAAGTGACTTAGCAGTAGCAGCAGCAACAAGGTCCAAGGAAATCTAGCAGCAAGGGAAGCAAAATCTCATAAAGCAACAGATCCATAGTAGACGGATAGATTTCAGAGGACTAGGAGGAAAATCAGCATAAAATACTCAAAGAGCTACAAGTAATTTCAAAGTGACACTATCATTTCAATCCCAGGTGGCGCAAGTAGTAATGAATTCACTTGCCAATGCAGGAGATGCAAGAAACTTGGGCTCGATCCCTAGGTTGGGAAGATCCCCTGGAGTAGCAAGTGGCCACCCACTCCAGTATGCTGAAAGACTATCCCAAGAAGTTCAGAGAATTAGGATTAGAAGGAAAGGCACAAAGAAGTAGAAATATTAAAGGGAAAATGTATTAAAGGGATAAGAAATAAGATATCAATTAGAACACTGAACACTGAGAGAGTGCTTGTGCCAAACCTAAAATATAGTGAGTTCATATATTTCACTATTGGAGTTCCCATAAAATGAAGAAGAATATAATAGAGAAGGAAGTGTCTGGATCAGAGAGAAAAAGGATCCAAAGTAGGCGGGTGAGAAGGAGGTTTAAGAGGGAGGGGATATGTTTATACATATGGCTGATTCACTCTGTTGCACAGTAGGAGCTGACACATTGAGAAGCAATCATACTCCAATAAAAAATAAATAAAAAATAAAAAGACTAAAAAAAAAGAAGTAAAGAAGATATTTTTATTCCAGGAAACATGAATAATCCTGTTATGTTTTAGAGAAGGAAACCAACCATCTTTAGTGAGAGAGTGAGTGTTCCTAGGAGGAATATGGAAACAGTAGGAAATTCATTACTAAAGTCTTATTCTATTACTATTTTAAAAAAAAGTATAATAGACATTTTATTCAAAATCTGTAACATTTCAAGGCTGATGAGTATTAATCTTCAAAAGGGCTCTAAGTGACACAGATTTCAGAAGTCAAACAGCTGCTATTCAAAAATCTGGTGCTGATGATCCTCCATGCAAAAAAGATATAAAGCTAGCAGTAAGTCTTCCCAGGAGGCAGATCTCACCAGCCTAAATTACTCCATAGCAAGAGGCAGGGGCAGAGTCTGTCAAGGCATAGAAGTGATTCACACAACATATAAAGGCCCTACCACCAAAGAGAATCCAGGTCTTCAGTGCAGCACTGGGGTGCCAGAAATGCAGGGCTCAAAAGGGAAATGGAAGTTAAGAGGCTTTGAATACGATGAATGGGAAAGAAAAGCGTATCAAATAAGGTATGACTATAGTTGTCATCATTGCTAATTTCTAAATTTTCCAAGAAGGAAGCAATGACTCAAATTTAAGTCAGAAGAAAAGAGACAATTTGCAAAGCTAGCCCTTTCTCCAGGTATGGTGCTCACTTCTTGACAGGAGACACCTCCAGCTCAATTTAAAGGCAAGGCTGACTCTGAACATGACTACTCGGCATCGTGGAAGTGTCGGTTGCTTTGACAAGCGCTCTTTCAGTGGAGTGGTGGGAATGCAAGTCCAATGAAGGCTTCAGGAGAAAATAAGAAGTGGACAGTAAAAGTAAGCTTTCTATACTGGTCCCAATATTAATTTCCTTCTGATAGGAAGGAAAATAAAACTATTCTGGCACACTTGTAGATAAGGTAGTAAATGTGGTGATGGAAAGATAACGTATTTTTTTTAGCAGATTAGATCTACCTTGGAATAGGATCACAGACATGCTAGATTTTCATCATGGACAGATTCTAGGATTTTATGTGAAATACATACTCAACATAACATTAAAAGAAAAATATTCTTACCTTGGTATTTCCCAGAAAGTCTCTATATTCCCTTAGTATTTTTTGGTTTCTAAATAGCCCTATAAAAAAAGAATTACGCAATACATTTAGCTCATACATATTCTTATCCTTTCACATTTTAGATTAACACAATTATTCTAAGACTATGTTAAACGGTCTTCTCCCAGATACAAACAAAAGTATCAGGTGATGGTAAGAAATCTGAATTTGCAACTTGATTAAAAAATGGGTTAAGGACATGGATAGACTTTTCTCCAAAGATGATATACAGCTGGCCAACAAGCATATGAAAAGATGCTCAGATCACTAATCATCAGAGAAATGCAAATCAAAACCACAATGAGGTATCACTTCACAGCCATTAGAATGGCTACTACCACAAAACAAAAACAAAGAGAAAGAGAAAATAACAAGTGTAGGCAAGGAATGCAGAGAAATTGGAGATCTTGACTATATTGGTAGGATTATAAAATATTGCAACTGCTATCGAAAATAATATAGAGGCTCCTCAAAAAATTAAAAACTATCATATGATTTAGTAATACCACTTCTGGGTATATATCCAAAAAAAAATGAAAGCACTGTCTCAAAGAGGTTATTTTCACACCCTAACTTATCACAGCACCATTCACAATGGGCAAGAAGTGAAAGCAACCAAAACGTCCATGGACAAATAAATGCTGAACCGTGTGGTATATACATACAACGGAAATCCTGTCACACGGACGAACTTAGTCAAAAAGACAAACACTGCATGACTCCATTTATATGTGGTATCTATAGGAGTCAGAGTCATAGAAACAGAAAAAAAGAGTAGCTACCAGGGGCTAGAGGGACAGGAGAACTGTTGACAAGTACAGCTTCAGTGCAGCAAAATGAGTTATTTAAGCTTGATATAAGAACCAATTCTCCATCTATAGCTCAAAGTTTAAAAATAAGGAAAAAATATTTTATTAGTGTGCTTTCTCAAATTCTGTACTTTAAGTATGTCCTCTAATATATGTAAAGGCTATTCACAGCATCATTATTTTAACAGTAAAAGACTGGAAATGACCTAGGTGAAAAGGACTGAATAAACTCTGGTGCACCCCCCAAAATGGAGTGTTATAAAAGAAATGAAGAAACCTCTCTGTTTCCTGCTATGGAATGTTCTCTGGGACACATAAAAGTACATAGACTATGCCTTATTTATGAAAAGGAGGGTCTAAATTACCAGTATGTATGCTATTTTAGTAAAAATAACACTCAAACTAATTTTTTAAACAATTACCTATGCTAGAGGGAGGGAAAAGGGTGGAAAAGACAGGGATGGAAGCTAAACTTCTCTAAAGTATTTTGTCTTTAAAGTATTTGAGGTGACTCTAGAACCATATAAATGTTTTACAAAATTATGAAATAAAAATAAATCAAATTTCTTAAAATCAGAAGCAGAACGAAACAAACGAACCTATTTTTGTATCTAGTAGATGGTTTATCCATACAGTGAGAAATTACAAGTGACTTTAAAACATAGGCATTTGACTGTACATCCCCAGTGAGATATACAGTAAAGACAAAAAGAAAAATAGAAATCTTAAATCACCTTACTAGCAAGAATACTGATACTAATAGTTTGAAACAACACTGTATTCTGTCTATATGTGTGTGTACATACATAAAGAACAAATAAAAAATGTACTTAATGATGTTAATGAATTAAGTAATAAGATTTTCAGAGTAAGAGATACAAAGGAAAAAACGGAGGGAATAAGTTTATCAAAATAACCTACATATTTTCTCTTAAGAAACAAAAAGTATTTCCTAACTCTGTCCACTGAAATACCTTAAAAATATATCAACCTATTAAAAAAAACTGAGTACCCCTAATGCCCACAGAAGAAATGGAGTAGCCATCATGGTCAACAAAAGAATTCAAAATGCAGTACTTGGATGCAATCTCAAAAACGACAGAATGATCTCTGTTCGTTTCCAAGGCAAACCATTCAATATCACAGTAATCCAAGTCTATGCCCCAACCAGTAACACTGAAGAAGCTGAAGTTGAACAGTTCTATGAAGACCTACAAGACCTTTTAGAACTAACACCCAAAAAAGATGTCCTTTTCATTACAGGGGACTGGAATGCAAAAGTAGGAAGTCAAGAAACACCTGGAGTTAACAGGCAAATTTGGCCTTGGAATATGGAATGAAGCAGGGCAAAGACTAATAGAGTTTTGCCAAGAAAATGCACTGGTCATAACAAACACCCTCTTCCAACAACACAAGAGAAGACTCTACACATGGACATCATCAGATGGTCAACACGGAAATCAGATTGATTATATTCTTTGCAGCCAAAGATGGAGAAGCTCTATACAGTCAACAAAAACAAGACCAGGAGCTGACTGTGGCTCAGATCATGAACTCCTTATTGCCAAATTCAGACTTAAATTGAAAGTAGGGAAAACCACTAGACCATTCAGGTATGACCTAAATCAAATCCCTTACGATTATACAGTGGCAGTGAGAAATAGACTTAAGGGCCTAGATCTGATAGATAGAGTGCCTGATGAACTATGGACTGAGGTTGGTGACACTGTACAGGAGACAGAGATCAAGACCATCCCCATGGAAAAGAAATGCAAAAAAGCAAAATGGCTGTCTGGGGAGGCCTTACAAATAGCTGTGGAAAGAAGAGAAGCGAAAAGCAAAGGAGAAAAGGAAAGATATAAGCATCTGAACGCAGAGTTCCAAAGAATAGCAAGAAGAAATAAGAAAGCCTTCCTCAGCGATCAATGCAAAGAAACAGAGGAAAACAACAGAATGGGAAAGACTAGAGATCTCTTCAAGAAAATGAGAGATACCAAGGGAACATTTCATGCAAAGATGGGCTCGATAAAGGACAAAAATGGTATGGACCTAACAGAAGCAGAAGATATTAAGAAGAGATGGCAAGAATACACAGAAGAACTGTACAAAAAAAGAACTTCACGACCAAGATAATCACGATGGTGTGATCACTCACCTAGAGCCAGACATCCTGGAATGTGAAGTCAAGTGGGCCTTAGAAAGCATCACTACGAACAAAGCTAGTGGAAGTGATGGAATTCCAGTTCAGCTATTTCAAATCCTGAAAGATGATGGTATGAAAGTGCTGCACTCAATATGCCAGCAATTTTGGAAAACTCAGCAGTGGCCACAGGACTGGAAAAGTTCAGTTTTTATTCCAATCTCAAAGAAAGGCAATGCCAAAGAATGCTCAAACTACCACACAACTGCACTCATCTCACACACTAGTAAAGTAATGCTCAAAATTCTCCAAGCCAGCTTCAGCAATACATGAACCGTGAACTTCCAATGTTCAAGCTGGTTTTAGAAAAGGCAGAGGAACCAGAGACCAAATTGCCAACACCCGATGGATCATCGAAAAAGCAAGAGAGTTCCAGAAAAACATCTATTTCTGCTTTATTGACTATGCCAAAGCCTTTGACTGTGTGGATCACAATAAACTGTGGAAAATTCTGAAAGAGATGGAAATACCAGACCACCTGACCTGCCTCTTGACAAATCGATATGCAGGTCAGGAAGCAACAGTTAGAACTGGACATGGAACAACAGACTGGTTCCAAATAGGAAAAGGAGTACATCAAGGCTGTATATTGTCACCCTGCTTATTTAACTTATATGCAGAGTACATCATGAGAAGTGCTGGGCTGGAAGAAGCACAAGCTGGAATCAAGATTGCCGGGAGGAATATCAATAACCTCAGATATGCAGATGACACCACCCTTATGGCAGAAAGTGAAGAGGAACTAAAAAGCCTCTTGATGAAGGTGAAAGAAGAGAGTGAAAAAGTTGGCTTAAAACTCAACATTCAGAAAACGAAGATCATAGCATCTGGCCCCATCACTTCATGGGAAATAGATGGGGAACAGTGGAAACAGTGTCAGACTTTATTTTTGGGGGCTCCAAAATCACTGTAGATGGTGACTGCAGCCATGAAATTAAAAGACACTTACTCCTTGAAAGAAAAGTTATGGCCAACCTAGATAGCATATTGAAAAGCAGAGACATTACTTTGCCAACAAAGGTCTGTCTAGTCAAGGCTATGGTTTTTCCAGTGGTCATGTATGGATGTGAGAGTTGGACTGTGAAGAAAGCTGAGCCCCAAAGAATTGATGTTTTTGAACTGTGGTGTTGGAGAAGACTCTTGAGAGTCCCTTGAACTGCAAGGAGATCCAACCAGTCCATTCTGAAGGAGATCAGCCCTGGGATTTCTTTGGAAGGAATGATGCTAGAGCTGAAACTCCAGTTCTTTGGCCACCTCATGCAAAGAGTTGACTCATTGGAAAAGATTCTGATGCTGGGAGGGGTTGGGGGCAGGAGGAGAAGGGGACGACAGAGGATGAGATGGCTGGATGGCATCACTGACTCTATGGATGTGAGTCTGAGTGAACTCCGGGAGTTGGTGATGGACAGGGAGGCCTGGTGTGCTGCAGTTCATGGGGTCTCAAATAGTCAGACACGACTGAGCGATTGAACTGAACTTAACTGAATGCCCAGAGGTCTCTAAATTTTATTTCCTATTAAGAGGAAAAGAGGCTCCTACTATAAATGCTGATTACCAATCTGGGGCAGGGTAGTGGTTACTGGAGGGGAAGGGGCAGGGTTGAGGGAAAAATGGGTAAAATGGATCAACTGTGTGGTATCAGCTGGAAACTAAATTTTTGGTGGTGATCAAGTTGTAGGATAAACAGAAATAGAACATAAATGTTATTTAAACCAATGTTACCTCTGGAAAAAGTAAATTAAAAAAAAGAAAGTAAACATTTCATTCCTGTAGATTTAAATGCAGGTCTGTTTAGCTTATCTGTGAATATAAAGATACTAAACAGCTGTTTGCTTCTTCTGAGAGGCCAAAACCCCTTAGAAACTAGGATTCACTTTTAAAACAGGTACAATCTTCAAATCGGACCCTGAGTTTTAATATTCATATGTCTTATAGAAATGACAAATTAGCTTTGCTTGCTCTCATGATCTTTAAAAAGCTATAGAGAGAAAAACAAACAGATATTGTTGTTATAAAATAATTAAACCCCAAAATGAAAACTGGCATTTGCTAGAACCAACAAAGCCAAACACAAGAGGTAGGCAACCACTAGGGAGGACACAGTTATTATAGACACAGGTCTCATTTACAAGTTGCTTTTCAGTTAACTCGGCTTTAAACTGAATATACTTACTTTCTCTATATTCTATTTCTGCTTCCTTACGAAGTTTTTTCTCTCTGGCAAGAGCTTCAGGGCTTCCCCAAACTTCCAAAGATCTATGTACATACACATGGCCACCATTCAGTAATATAATTTTAATGACTTCATGAAAATCATATTTAAATCTAGACAACTAAAACTATATGAAAATTTAACAAATCATAGGTCCTTTAGGAAAAATATAAAGCACTTAAGAAACTTTTCTAAATTAAATCTACACAATAAGAATAAATTCAACAGCAAATTTTCTAAAAAAAAAATCTAATTTTTTTTGCTAATTAATATATACTAGTAACTCTCAAACAAATCTGCAAATGCAAAAATATTCTGCTTTTGGATTTTCCTGGTGGTCCAGTGGCTAAGACTCCGTGTGCTCCCAATGCAGGCGGCCTGGGTTTGATCCCTCACTGGGGAACTAGATCCCTCGTGCTGCAACAAAGAGCTCATATGCCACAACTAAAGAGTTTGCATGTTGCAACTAAAGATTCTGCATGCTACAACTAAAGATCCTGCATGCCACAAAGAAGATCAAAGATCCTTCGTGTCACAATTAAGACCTGGTGCAGCCAAATAAATAAATAAAAGTAAATACTTTTATTTAAATACTTTTTTTTAAGTATTTTTTTAAAGTATTTTATTTAAAAAAGTATTTTTAAATACTTTTTTAAAAATATGTATATATTCTGCTTTTAAAATATATCATTTTAAAAATTCTGAGTCTATCTATAATGGATTTTTATTAATCCCAAATTCAGCTTGTATTTTATCCTAAAAGAACCATGTTCTTACTTTGCCTCCACATCTGATCTCAAGTATACAGTAAAGGACTCAGTATCTTCATGAGGACTTCGTCGTCTGATTTTTCGAAGCTGTTCCAGATCACTGAAGAAAGAAATATGTTGAATTTATTCAGAGAAGGTTCATATAGTTCAGGATTATAAAGGGCAGATAAAAACCACTAACTAAGCCTCATTTTTGGAGAAGGCAATGGCACCCCACTCCAGTACTCTTGCCTGGAAAATCCCATGGACCGAGGAGCCTGGTGGGCCGCAGTCCATGGGGTCGCTAAGAGTCGGACAAGACTCAGCGACTTCACTTTCACTTTTCAATTTCATGCACTGGAGAAGGAAATGGCAACCCACTCCAGTGTTCTTGCCTGGAGAATCCCAGGGACGGGGGAGCCTCGTGGGCTGCCGTCTCTGGGGTCGCACAGAGTCGGACACGACTAAAGCAACTTAGCAGCAGCAGCAAGCCTCATTTTAAGAGCTAAAGGTGGATAGCCTGTAAAAATCAGTTTAAAGATGATATTTTGTACATAAAAGTGGTTTAGAAAGAGTTGAAAAACTAAGAATTATTCTTGACTCAATATAGATACCATAATATAATAGGTAGTGAGTCAAATCCTTAAACAGTGCTTGTCCTTTATCTGCTATGGATATACCACTGCAATATCTGAAGTATGAATAAAAAAAAAGTAGAAAGAACACAGATTAGAGTATTACTCCTCTATTTGAGAATGTAAACTTAATATTTACAGTCATTTGTTTACATCCAGATTAACTGTCATTGTTCAGTCGCTAAGTCGTATCCGACTCTTTGCAAGCCCATGAACTGCAGCATGCCAGGCTTCCCTGTCCTTCACTATCTCCCTGAGTTTGCTCAAACTCATGTCCAGACTAATACTAAGTGGTAATATCATTCATAGGTATCAATTTATAAAGAGTATATGTCAATTTCATGCTATTTAATTATTTTCCTTTCTCTTAAATTCTGAAAGGTTGATACATGCATCAAGTCACTCTGCTAAACAGTCATTCTAAATCTGATCATTGGTCTTCCTAAGGAAATTTTGTAATAGCAATAAAAGACCTATAAACAAAAATCTAAGGAATTCCCTATTCTTGCTGTGGCCTAGGATCAATCCCTAGCCAGGGAACTAAAATGTAAGCCGTGTACTGCAGCCAAAAAATAAAAAAGTAAAGGTCTAGATCAGGCAGCAAAAGATATGTATTCTGGTTCCCACTCTGTCACTGACTCACTAAATGAACCAGGTCATTGCTAACATCTTTATTATATTTCCTGGCCTATAATATGGAGATAGCTATACCTAACCTACTTTACTCACAAAGTTTTTGTATGGGAAACAAAATATAGTTTTATATCATTATTATAATTGGTTGTTTTTTCAATATTTATAGAAGTTATAAAACTGATTATAGGAATCCTTATTTACTGATATTATACCATATGCTACCCACTCCAGTATTCTGGCCTGGAGAATTCCAGTCCATGGGATCGCAAAGAGTCAGACGCGATTAAGGGACTTTCACTTTATACTCTAGAAGATGTACCATGGTGGGGGTGGTGGAGGGACAGCCTAGATCATCTGATGTCTAAATTGCCAAGAAATCTTCCACTTAAATATATAGCTTTCCTAGACAAAAGAGGGGAAAACATTTAAATTTGTAAAAAATATACCTCAATAAATCTCTTCAGTTAGAAGAAAATAATAAGATACCAGAAAGAAGTAAAATAATTTACACTCAACACAAACCACAGCTGGAATGTGAACATAAACATAATAAAATTGCTCTACCAAAAAACCCCCAAATTTTAAAGCTATATTAATATACAAACACTCTTATTGATAATTCTGCTACATGTTAACAATAGAACTCCTAAGGTTCTTATGTAACACATAGATTTTTGAAGAACCTGCTTTTTTGAGTTAAAGGAGCCAAGAAAGACTGGAATTGCTCAAGCTGGAGCAGTCTTCAGTTTAATAAGCTAACAATTTTAACATTAAAAAAAATTTTTTAACTGAATAAAAAGATTTCTTCAATTTAGGAAGGAACCACAGTAAAGTTTCCACATGGATGGTAGCTGGTAACAAATTCTAGGAAGTAACTGGTTATTTAGATTAGATAGAACAAACTACTACATTTTAAAAAAAATTACCATACCTGGATTTGAGGCAGAACTCATTCATCGCTCTGACTCCAGTGATGAAATTATTCTGAGTATACTTTGGTCCATATTCCCTCTTTTTAAGAACTGCTTTGACTAAAAGCAAAAAAAAGGAAAACATACTAAATATGCACACTGGAAGTCATATTTGAAGATAAACATATACTAATTTTTAAGTGGGGTCACTAGTGAGTTCCATAGAAAACAGGTTTTTCCTGATGCACTGGATGGCATCTGGGGAAAATAAAGTCTACTTCAAGTACAGAATGCTGCTGCTGCTGCTAAGTCGTTTCAGTCGTGTCCAACTCTGTGCGACCCCATAGACGGCAGCCCACCAGACTCCCCCGTCCCTGGGATTCTCCAGGCAAGGACACTGGAGTGGGTTGCCATTTCCTTCTCCAGTGCATGAAAGTGAAAAGTGAAAGGGAAGTCGCCCAGTCATGCCTGACTCTTCGCGACCCCATGGACTGCAGCCTACCAGGCTCCTCCGTCTATGGGATTTTCCATGCAAGAGTACTGGAGTGGGGTGCCATTGCCTTCTCCACAAGTACACAATAGGACAGAATTAAACTTGCAACCACCCAGCTTTTAACTCCATAGTTCATCAGTGCATGCTTGCATGCCAAGTCTCTTCAGTCATGTCCGACCCTTTGTGACCCACCAGATTCCTCTGTCCATGGGATTCTTCAGACAAGAATACTAGAGTGGGTCAGGGGATCTTCCCAACTGATGCCAAAAAATCAACCCTTTGTCTAAAGGACACCTTGCAAAGGTATCACTGGTCTGTTAAATCGTACTAGTACAATTTAAATTGCTTGGAAAATCTAAGTGAAAATAAACTGAAGTTTCAATTAAAAAATTACATGCTTGGTTCAGTGTTTTATAATCACCAGTGAAACCAGCATTAAAAAAAAAAAAAAAAAAACGAAAGTAATCAAGGAGTATTGCATATAATGAAGAATCAGCAGTTTTTGTGAAAACTTTTGTTTCAGTTACATATAATAATCTATATATATACTAAATCAATTAGTACTTCCTATGTGGGTTGCAGTCAAAAAACTCTGAAATTCACTGAACGATTTCACATAAAGTAACAAAGGTGAAATAAATATATGGAACATTTTTATTAGTTAAAAATTATAGGAAGTTAATTATAGATTATAGGTAAAACACTGCCTTCTATTAAAATATTCCCCTATTATCAAGTATCAAACTGTTCATAAAAAATGACAGACATCAATAACAAAAGACCAATTTGGCATCAGTTACACCCTGTGGATTAAAAATTACAGCCAACATTGGTCTGTTCATTTTTATAAAGTTAGACTTTTAGTCACATGATATAGATAAATAGCATAAGCATATCTTGGAAAAGCAGGAGAAAAACAGCAGAAACTCATGTGTTCTGTTTCAAATTGTCACCAAGTTACTTCATATTCTATTCTCATATCTAGTAACTACTAAGTCTTCTGTTGTACTTGCAAATTGAAAGAATAAATTAAGACTAAATTATCCACCACTGAAGAAGGTAAAAAGACTCTTAAAACAAAAACTATGAAAGTCAAAATTCACAAATCATAGTTAATAAGAACATTTCAAAAATAAAGTTCAATTAAAAAATCAAAACTTTATTTGAAAAAAGTATATAAGGAAGTTCAGGTTTCTTTTTGCATAAGTTTAAGTCTCTGAACTACCTTATTGTAATAATCCTAAAATATTAAATTCAAATAAGCTTCTCAGAGAGGAGAAATACATCTCTCTTCAAAAAGATTTTTTTTTTTTAATTACTTTTTAATAATTTCTTCAAAGTATCTAGAAATCCCTGTTGGCCTGTCCCGGCCCAGATTATTGATGGTAACACAACATTAAGTATTCTTAATTGTGACCGTACAGTATGTATCATCTCCAAAGTTATCCTATAAAAAAGAAGTCCCATTCTCAGCACCACCATAGAGGAGAAAACTATGACTCAGAAAAATCAAGTAAACTGCCCAAAGCCATAAAGCTGGTACATGCTAAAGCTACAAACTGAATTTACTTTTGTCTGACGCCAAAGCCATGGTGATCCTACTCACAGAATTAGTACCGCCATGAAATATGCTACTTTGGACATGGGAGCCATAGCCCAATTATAAAGAGAACTGCAAACAAGAATTCCTTCATTACTTAATCACTCCTAGAAATGGAAATCAAGAATGTCCAAACTATCTCGATTTCAACATGCCACAGGTATTGGCCTCTAGTTCCTTATTAATCACATTACTTTTCTAAAAATGATAAAACCATTTTTATTTGCCTTTACTCCTTTCTTGGGCTTTTGAAATAACAATTACCATAAAATTTATGACCAGAATGCAAATTTCAGTAGAAAATTAGTTTATAAATAGAATAAATCCTTATGGTCAATATATTTTTTTAAAAGTAAAAATGAATATACCTTTATAACCATAAAGATATCTATATAAACTAATTTTATATATTTAATTCAAAACACCTTTATAATAAAAAATAGAATAAAATATATTTACCTCTTACTTGGAGAGGTTCTTGCTTAATAATTGGAGCTTTCAGTTCTGCACCCATATTTTCTGCTGTAAAGATTAAAAGTTATTTTAAGTAGTTGTTTTCATATAAACCCTATAAACTTAATTAACATTTGCTAAAACAATCTGCTGCTGCTGTTGCTAAGTCACTTCAGTCGTGTCCGACTCTGTGCGACCCCATAGACGGCAGCCCACCAGGCTCCCTGTCCCTGGGATTCTCCAGGCAAGAACACTGAAGTGGGTTGCCATTTCCTTCTCCAATGCATGAAAGTGGAAAGTGAAAGTGAAGTCACTCAGTCATATCAGACTCTTAGCAACCCCATGGACTGCAGCCTACCAGGCTCCTCTGTCCATGGGATTTTCCAATCTGGCAATGTATAAAAAAGATAATATATCACAGACCAAGATAAATCCGAGGATTTATTTTAGGAATGAAAGAGTAGTTAAACATTGTTGTTTAGTTGCTAAGTCACGTCTGACTCTTCTGCAACTCCATGGACTATAGCCCGCCAGGCTCCTCCGTCCAGGGGATCTCCCAGGCAAGAATTCTGGAGCAGATTGCCATTTCCTTCGCCTGAGGGTCTTTCTGACCCAGGGATTGAACCTGCATCTCCTGCACTGGGAGGGAGGGTTCTTTACCACTGAGCTCCCAGGGAAGCCCAGTTAAACATTAGAAAATCTATTAATTCCTCTCATTAACAGATTGAAGGAAAAAAACTGTAGAATCATTTCAGGAGCTAACCAAAAAGCACTTAATAAAATACAGCACCCATGCAAGTTTCAAACCTTTTTAAGAAAAATTAGCACAAAAGGAATTTCCTTGGAGGGTAAAGCAAACCTGTAACAAACACCATATTCAATGGTAAAAATTTAGACGCATCCCTTTAAAACAAGGAACAAAACAAGGGCACATGCTGTTGATTTTTCCACCCCCAAACTGTTCTCTAGATGCTCTTCAATGAAGAAAGGATGCCTATTAAATGGTTATTGGAACAAGAGTACAACCCTCCCCCACTTCAAAAAACATTTAATAAAATGAAACTGTAATCTACCTCATACCATAACCAATCAATTCCAGGAAAATTAATGATTAAAGACTAAAGTATTTTTATGATTAGGTGGCACTAGTGGTAAAAAATCCACCTGCCAGTGCTGGAGACCCAAGGGGTGAAGGTTCAATTTCTAGGTTGGGAAGATCCCCTGGAGGAGGAAATGGCAACCCACTCCAGTATTCTTGCCTGGGAAATCCCATGGACAGAAGAGCCTGGCCAGCTACAGTCCATCGGGTCGCAAAGAATAGGATACGACTGAGGCAACTTAGCATGCATGCATGATTAACAGACAACAATATATAGAGAAAAGCAAGCTGCAAACCGGGCGACTGTATTTCCAACAAATACAATCAACAAAGGATAAGTATGAAGAATACTTAAGAATTCCTCCAAATGTGTTAAGAGAAAGACAGAAAGGGGCAGAATACAAAAACAAACTTGCACAGGAAATACAAATAACTATTAAACATATGAAGAGATGATAGCCTCGTTATTAACAGAATCCAAATGAAATCACAAGATGCCATTTAACAACCACTGGATTACGAAATATGAGACCTATGATAACCCTAACGTTGGCAAGGGTATGGAGCAATGGTAAGTCATACACTACTGGCTGAAAGACAAACAGGGATAACCAAACCGGCATTATCTGAAGTGGCTCAGACGGTAAAGCGTCTGCTACAATGTGGGAGACCTGGGTTCGATCCCTGGGTCGGAAGTTCCCTGGAGAAGGAAATGGCAACCCACTCCAGTACACTCCAGTACTCTTGCCTAAAAAATCCCATGGATGGAGGAGCCTGGTGTCCATGGGGTCGCAAAGAGTCGGACACAACTGAGCGACTTCACTTTCACTTTGAATGTAGCTGAACACAAGCATAACCTACAACTTAGCAATTCTATTTCTAGGTCAACATACTCGGCACACAGAAACTTGTACAAGGGTATAAAAAGACGAGCATTCAAAGCAGTACTGTGTTCTGCTGACAACCCAAACGTCCACAGGCATGAGAACAGATAAGGAAACCATGTTATATTCATTCAGCAGCATTTTGTACATCAATAAAGAAGAAAAAACATAATAATGGCTATCTTTCTTTGCACCTTTACCATTAAGGTAACTGCAAGCATTATTTAAGCACTTAATGTGCATCAACTCATTTAATTCACACAAGAGCCCCCAAAAGTATATGCTGTAATTATCTCAATGAAAATTAACGAACCAGACACATATACAGTTAAGATAAATCATGGCAAAAAATTTTAATGAAAAAATAAACCGCAGAAGCATACAACAAACTATCCCAATAAAGTAAGCTAAACAATTAAGGACATATCTTAATTGTCTAAATGTGTCTAAATCTATTCCTTTTTTCTTACTCAAGAGACAGAAACACAAAATTCAGGACAGTCACATGGATACAAAGGGTGAAAGGAACTATGAAAAGAAGTATTAAGGATAACAAGAATGTCATCAAGAATGCAAGGTCAGGTTAGGTGGTAAATTACAAGGTTAGGTGGTAAATTATAGGTGTTGATTACATATATTCTTATACATGTATCAAGTAGTTTGTAATAACCTCATCCTTAAAATATCTTCCCTTATTATATTTATACCCTCATTCAATAATAAGATAACATTTTTGAGCCTATTAATAGCTTACATTTACTAACTACTTACCATGTGCCATACACAGTACTATGTCCTTGACATGCATTATTTTGCTTAATCCTCACAAGGCTGCTCTGAGGTAAGTACTATTATTATCTTCATCTTATTCACCTTATTTGGAACTTGCCTCAAAGTCACATAGCTAGTATTTTAAATATGGAAGCACAGCCAGGATTAAAACCCAAGTCATTTTATTAGTCTATTCTTTTAACCACTTTCCTACACTGCCTCTATATTTAAAATAATATTTGGTTTATAAGTTGATACTTGTATGTTTTCAGGAAACGAGGACAGAAGTGAAAACTGGATCAGCAATGTGGAGATCACTGGTAACCTTTTGACAACAGCAGTTTCAGCAGAAAGAGTAGTGATGGAAGCAACAGGTAGAGGTGAGAAAGGGAGATGAGACAGTGAAAGCAGTATCTGGACTTTCAGTAAGAGCTAGAAAAGAGAATGGAATCAAGGAATCATTATTTATCAAAAATAAAATAATGATTTTATTTTTATAGAGGTAGAAGTAATGAAATAGGGAAAATAATCGTTTCTACATATTTAGAATATGCATCTATATAAATGATAGGCAACACCAGACTTCTGCCACCTTACTGTCTGTCTTTGGTTTACCATCCTTTTTTTTTCTTGCTTTTATTTTTGCCTTTCTGGCCATCTGTTAGATTGATAAAATTTTCTATATTCTCCTCTCACCACACCTCCATGCTGGTTTTTGAATTTACAAGATTAAAGTTCTACTGTTTTCATGATTCCATTTAGAAACTTAACACACATGCTTTCCTATCAATCTCTCTAATCATCTATAAGGTTATTCACCATCTCTACCTTCCTCTGAACAAGAAAAATATCTGTAACCACTGAAATTTCTTTTATCTTACTACTCTAAAATTTCAGCATTTAATATAAAGTTTACTTTTACTATCAATAACTTTACTAACACATTTAAACTATTTCTTGCTCTTCATTGTCCCAACCCTTCTTTGCCTGAGTTCACTCTGCAATCTGTAAGAAACACGTATTTGAATAGTTGTGGTTTTTTTTAATATGGGTAGTTTAGTAGTAAATGATAAGTCATCTTTACATGTGAAATGTTATTTTGCCTTTCCCTTGGAATGATTATTGGTGTGCTCAGTTGCGTCCAACTCTTCATGACTGCATGAACTGTAGTCTGCCAGGATTCTGTTCTGTGGAATTCTCCAGGCAAGAATACTGGAGTGGGTAGCCATTTCCTTCCCCAGCGCATCTTTCCAACCCAGGGACTGAACCTTCATCTCCTGCATTGGCAGGTGGATTCTTTACCACTAGTGCTACCTGGGAAGCCCAAGAGCCCATAAGATTGTACTTATTAGATGATATAATCCTTCTAAAGCCCCAGTGATTATTTAGACCATGTAAAATTCTAGGGAACACTTATTTTTCCTCTGACCATTTCATGGACAGTACTTCAAATCATTCCTCCTTTATTTTCTGCATATTGTTGCAGATAAAAAGTCTACTTCAAAAGAGTAATAACAATTGTACTAACAACAGCCTGACTTTTTGGAAGCTAAGTTAGGTTGTTTCTTTTTCCGCTTTGAAATCTATGGATTTCTTTTCATTTATCCTGTTTAGTACTAAAGTGTACTTTTGATCTGAAGATTGATTTTCTCAAATTCTGAAAAATTCTCATCCATTATCTCTTTATATATAATTTCTCCATCCTCTCTCTGAAATGCCTGTTGAATATAGGCTAAAGCTTCATGCCTTTCAAAAGCTTTTTCATTTTTTTGGAAAATCTTTTTACTTTCTTATGCACGTTCAGAATGAATTTCAATTTACTAATTCTCTACTTGACTATAGCTATTCAATATACTATATTCTTATTTTAATGACCACACTTTCATTTCTAGGCATTCTCATTGGCTCGTCCAGATCTACTTCTTATGCTTTTATTTCTGTCAGTTTGTATTTCAAAATATGAGTACTTCATTTATTCTTTTGAGGATATTAAACTTATTTGAAGCAATCTGCACTGTTATTTTAAAATTATCTGGAGTTAATTCATATTTGATTGTTGATTTTGTTGGCTTTCTTGTGCTAGACTTCTTTGTGCATTTTTTACTGAGATATAATTGACATAAAGTTAAGGTGTATATAATACATTGATTTGATTAATTTATATATTACAATATGATCCTTCCTGTACTTCTAAATTTTGGAATTTGCAGTCTTATTCTGAATAGGATATATTGTTTCACTCTCCTCTTCATGATCTATTGTCCAAAACTCAATCCGACCCTTCTGTCCTGAACCAGATCTCACACTGCCAGTGTGAAATAACTATGCTCCAGTTTAGTATGCCAGCCAGCAAAAAGGTTTAAGTTCCTGTTCTTTCTGCTGCCTCCACCTACCCTACAGCCTCCTATAACAGAGCCCCAGATGACAAATAGAAGAGGCTAGCTTCAGCCTCCTATAGGAGGATGGATGGGTAAATTCACAGTCTGAGTTTGGCTATGCATGTAGCACTTACAGATCCATTATCCCAAATGAGCCAAACTTCTGGCTGCCAGTGCCTGCTTACAAACCCAGAGGCCAGTATCTTCTGTTTCAATTCTTGGACATATCTTTTTTTGAGTCAGTCCACTTCCTTCTTCAGTTTTCTCTTTGTATATTCAGTCTATCACACCAGTAAGGGAGAAGTTGAATGGTTACCTCAGAGTATTCTTTCAACAATGCTATTGCTATCTGATCCAAATTTCTGCCAATCCATTGATTTACCTTCTTTTAACGCTCTTAGTATAAATTAAATATCAACAGAATAGGCACTTATTCTATTGTGCCTATTTATTTATCAAAAACAAAACTCTATTCTAAATATAAGCAAAAAAAATCTTACCTGTAATATTTAGTATATTTCTCAATTATTTTTCAGGGAAAGCCACTGGGGAAATGACTTACATGGTATATTATGTTTTCATAACTAGAACATATACAGAAAATCCAAAAAGGCTTTATTTTTACTGTTCATCAGATTCTAAGTAAGTTATGATGACACACTGGTTAAAAACAAACAAAAAAGAGGCCATAACACTTCTATTTAATTAGTAACTATGGCTTCCAATATTTGACACTCATCAGTTAAATGACTGATATTTTATTTCTGTCTGGTTATACAGCAAACAAATTCTAAAGCATCTTTATCTACAGAATCTATGTTTATCAATTACTTAAAATTTTGTTTTGGGGAATAGAGCCCTGGGCAGATAAAAGTGAAGGGATGGGGTAGTGGAATATTAAGCTTTCAACACTCATCTAGTGTATGAACAACTGAAATCTACTATTTAAAATTTCACAGACAGCCGTTCTTTCTACAATGATCAAACACATTCAAACAAATCACATAAAATGAGGTGCTCTAATACTGATATTTTTGGATATTCTTCTTACCACAAACTGTCTAGATATTACTAAATATATAGTGTTAAGATTCACAAACAAGAAATGCTAGTACAAAGCTCAAACACATGTAGGAATACTTTTTTTACATCTTAATAAATTTACACTGGATCACTGGAGTAGAATCTTGATGATTTCAATAAACAACCAGACATGCTATCCATGAATATCTCCAGACATTTGTTTTAAGCTCAAGCCCTGGCTGTTTGCCACACATCTGCTGTCATTAGCAAAATTAAAACTGATTTTACTAAAATTTAAAACATCTGAATGCTCCTTAAAAACTTAACGATTCCTTAGCAAGTCTCTGCCTCTTAATGAGCTGTTTCTGACTTTATCATGTGATTTGAATTATTCAAAAGTCAATCTCAAAACTCTTAAATATACAAATTATCTTTCAATCAAGCAATTACTTGCTGTCTATCTGATGGCTGGTAGTTTAGTTGCAAAGCTGTGTCCAACTCTTGCAACCCCATGGACTGCAGCCTGCCAGGCTTCTCTGTCCAAGGGATTCTCCAGGTACGAATACTGGATTGGGCTGCCATTTCCTTCTCCAATCTGATGCCTAACAAGGTCTAATCTGGGCTAAGAAGATTCTGAAAATTAAGCCCAAAACAAAACCATCAGTAAACAATGTAGTCCTGATATAATAGAATAAACTAATATTTAAATTTCACAAGTCAGCAGAGAAAAAAGAAACTGAGTCACAGATTTCAATTTCAAGCATTGTGTAAAGTAGAACCAACATTAAATATCTTTGCCTGAGTCAGTGTTCACCTCACAATAGCATTATGTTTTACCTTTAATTACATTATTCCACAACCCGTTTCTTCTCAATGTTCTAAATAAATATGCTTATTTCTGGAACTTAGGGACTCATGATCCTCTCCATTCCTTCATACTCTAATACCAGACTCTCAATATTTACCCCAGCAGTTCTTCATCACAAGAAAAAGAGAAGAAACTCACTAAAACTGGATAATAAGCCCAAAAAGAGGATGCGGCTTGGGGAAAAGGAGGAAAAACAGGCATGGTAAACTGTCCTGCAGTATCTCACTGTGCACACTGTTCACTGAACCCAGGGCAGGTAAGGTGCGAGCTAAGAGGCTGGAAGAAAACCAGAAGAGCTGTAGAAACTGCAGACGTGTTTATTCTCTCCGGGCTGGCACAGCAGCCATAGCAGCAGCAGACATCTGTGTTCTCTCCTCTCGTGGTTGACCCAGCGGACACAGCCGTGGGTCTGTGAGGGTCCTCACAGCCTCACCACCATAATGCAACCATAACGTAGCCCCAAGGGCTTTTTCAGCTGGAGCTTATATATACATGCATACAAAACAAAAGCATGGTAGCCTGTGGCCAAGTGGTTACCTTGTCACGTGCATGCACAGTGCTGTAAGTGATCTCAGCTGTTATATAATCATTATTTACAAAACGTGGGGCAAGAGTGAAAGGGTGTGGGGGCGAGAGAGCCTGACCACCGCCCTCTTGGCTAATTTGCTCTTTCCCTGCTGCTGCTGCTGCTGCTGCTAAGTCGCTTCAGGCATGTCAGACTCTGTGCGACCCCATAGACGGCAGCCCACCAGGCTCTGCCGTCCCTGGGATTCTCCAGGCAAGAACACTGGAGTGGGTTGCCATTTCCTTCTCCAATGCATGGAAGTGAAAAGTGAAACGGAAGTCGCTCAGTCGTGTCCAACTCTTCGCGACCCCATGGACTGCAGCCTACCAGGCTCCTCCGTACATGGGATTCTCCAGGCAAGAGTACTGGTGTGGGGTGCCATTGCCTTCTCTGGCACTTTCCCTAGATAAACATAAACACAGATTTCTCAAGCAATCTGTAAAATCTTTCCTGTGAAAGACATCCAACTAAAGGAAAGATGGTCTTGAAATGTTTATTATTCTTCAAACACTCTTCTAACACCATCCTCTCCTTGGCTTTTCTCCTACCTCTCCAGGCTGTTCCTCCTCAACTATTCTTTGCAAGCTTCTCCTCTTCCACCTGTCCCTTACTCACTGGGGATTTCAGACTAGCTCTTACCTCTCCAATCTAAACTATCCCCCTGTCCTGTCTCAAACACCCTTATGACTTCAGTTACCACCTGGATATAACTAAAAACTCCTAAATCTTTATCCCCAGGTAAGAACTCTATGCATTTACTCATTTACAAAATTTATTAAACCCCTACTAAAAGCAGACATTACTTTGCCAACAAAGGTCCATCTAGTCAAGGCTATGGTTTTTCCAGTGGTCATGTATGGATGTGAGAGTTGGGACTATAAAGAAAGCTGAGCACAGAAGAATTGATGCTTTTGAACTGTGGTGTTGGAGAAGACTCTTGAGAGTCTCTTGGACTGCAAGAAGATCTAACCAGTCCATCTTAAAGGAGATCAGTCCTGGGTGTTCATTGGAAGGACTGATGTTGAAGCTGAAACTCCAATACTTTGGCCACCTCATGTGGAGAGCTGACTCATTGGAAAAGACCCTGATGCTGGGAAAGATTGAAGGCAGGAGGAGAAGGGGACAACAGAGGATGAGATGGTTGGATGGCATCACCAACTCAATGGACATGGGTTTGGGTGGACTCTGGGAGTTGGTGATGGATAGGGAGGCCTGGCGTGCTGCAGTTCATGGAGTCGCAAAGAGTCAGACATGACTGAACAACTGCAATGAACTGAACTATAAGCAAACCACTCTAAGCACTGACAGAGAAGGCAACCGCACCCCACTCCAGCACTCTTGCCTGGAAAATCCCAAGGATGGAGGAGCCTGGTGGGCTGCAGTCAATGGGGTCGCTAAGAGTCGGACACAACTGAGCGACTTCCCTTTCACTTTTCACTTTCATGCATTGGAGAAGGAAATGGCAACCCACTCCAGTGTTCTTGCCTGGAGAATCCCAGGGATGGGGGAGCCTGGTGGGCTGCCGTCTATGGGGTCGCACAGAGTCGGACACAACTGAAGCAACTTAGCAGCAGCAGCAGCTAAGCACTGAAGTTCCTGCTATGATGAGGTTTGGAAACAAGGGGAAAAAATAAATAATACAGATACTGAAAATATCAGTTAGTAATAAGTGATGTCCACACAGAGAATTAAAATTAGTGTAATATCAAGGACTGACTGGGTGTGCAGAGTTGACATGTCATGTAAGATGTAAATTACCAAAAGGGGTCAGCCAGATGAAGAAGGGCATCATGGAAAGTTAAAGCAACTAGAACAAACACCCTGTAACAAAGAACAAGCTTGGTATTTTCTTATTTTCTAAGAATCAAAAGAAAAATGGATTGACAAAATATAGTGATAAAGTGAGAGTGGAACCAAGGAGCCCAGAGAGGCTACTGCAGCAATCCAGCCAAAGAGATGATGTCTCACAGTGGAAAAGTAGTACAACAACTGCCTACTAGTCGTCATCTGTTAGAATGCCCCAGAGGCACCTACAGTTCAGATGTCCAAGACTGAGCCCTCAACTTCTCATTAATACACATTCCAGCCTTGGTATTTCTACTTTTAGAAGTCAATGAAATCACCAATACAAAAGCCCAGTCAAATCCAATAACCATGCACTGTCCTTTACTGACTCTCTCTTTTAGTCCACCAAATTCAGTCAATTATTCAGCTCCTAAATTTCTTGCACTCGCCTACCCCCTTAAGAAACTCACTGCCATTAGCCTAGTCTAGAGCCTCATTCACATCCATTTTCAGTTCCTTCCTCTGCAATCTGTTTTCCAGTCTGCATCTAGTTATCTTTCTAAAATCTTAAATATGATTAAGTGCTTCCTCTTCTCAAAATATTCCAACAGATTCCCACTGCCTCTGAAACAGTCCACACTCCTGAACGAAATCCTGATCTGATTACTGTTTACCTCTTGAGTTTCACCCCTTTCAAAACTACCAACCCCACCATGAGGTGCTCTACTCACTAGTCTGGTCACAACGAACTACTTGCAGTGTTATCTTTTTTTCCCACCATTCATCACACCAATACCTACTCTCAGGTCACTAATCAGATATCACTTCCCTATAGAAACCGTCCCCAGCCACTCAAGACCCAGGTGTCCCTCCAGCACACAGCACTTCTTCCACCACAGTACTTACTTTTTTTGCTTAATTTTCTGTTTCAGAAATAAAAAGTATAAACTCATTCTCATGTGCTGCTATATAAAAAGTGCTCAATAAATACTTCTTCAATAAATTAATGAATAAATAAAGACTTCTTTTTAATGCTGCAAAGTGGACTAGATATCCACTTTCCAAATGCATTCCTAAGCTAGCAAAATGATCTGAAGGGGGCAAAAATGAAGGGAAAGCAGGATCTCTATGGAATAAGAGAGCACACCAAAGTTTCTTCCCTGATGATTTCTGTTGACGCTTATACTCTTTGAGGTTCTATTTCTACAGTTATGCCAAGTGTCTAGCTTTGTTTCTGGGTATCTCCTGTTAGAGTCTCCATCTCTAGCAGAATTCTCTAGGATTCTGGTAACAGGAGATATCCAGAAAAGGTAGACAAGGCATAACTGTGACCTAGAAAACACATATGGGGCTTCCCTGATGGCTCAGTGGTAAAGAATCTGCCTGCCAATGTAGGAGATGCCTAGTGTTTGATACCTGGGTTGGGAAGATCCCCTAGAGAAGGAAATGGCAACCCACTCCAGTACTCTTGCCTGGAGAATTCCATGAACAGAGGAGGCTGGAAGGCTACATTCCATGGGGTTGCAAAGAGTTGGACACAACTGAAAGATTACACAACAACAAGAAAAAACACAGAAAAGGAGTCAGCAAGGAAGTAAGCCTGCCCCAACTTGTGTGTTAAGTAGTGGAGAAGAAAAAACTCCACTGGAAATCTTAGGGATAAGGCAGCTCACACAAATTTACAGTCTGAATTCATGCTGCTAACATGGTCCAAAAATCTTAAGCTGACGATTTAATTTAATGTGGTCCCAAGTTGTATCCCCAGCAGCTAAGAGAGGCAAATGCAAACTCTCTATGCAGGAACACATTCTCAATCAGAGACATCAAATAGTTCAAAGATATTAAACTACATGGAAAATGAACAATTCTCAGTTTAAAAACAGATTATCATGAATGAAAGCTGGAAATGAAGGAAAAAGGTAATACAATAAAACCAAAATATTTCAGATAGCAGAATTTTCAGTCATAGAATATAAAATAGCTATGTTTAATGTCTAATAAAAGAGAAGTTTGAAAACACACAAGAGACCAACCAAGCAAGCTGAAAAATAAAAATACACTATTTCTAGAAATGAAAAATATAATCATTAAAATTAAAAACCCAACATGGTACCAGCCAGCAGATTAGAGGCAACTACTAAGAGAAAATTAGTATACTACGTAGACCTAAGAAAATAATCCAGGAGTCAGGCCAGAAAGATAAGGAAATACAAAGTATGTCAGAGAGGTTTAGAGACATGAAAAATTATGCAGTAAATATTTTAGATTTCTTAATAGAGTTCCAAAGGACAACAGAGAATTGAGAAGTGGTAATAATACACACTTCAAGGGATGCATGCTAAGTCAGTTCATTTGTGTCAGACTGTTTGCAACCCTATGGACCAAGGCCCACCAGGATCCTCTGTCCATAGTATTCTCCAGGCAAGAATACTGGAGTGGGCTGCCATGCCCTCCTCCAGGGGATCTTCCTGACATAGGAATGGAACCCAGATCTCCTATGGCTCTCACACTGTAGGCAGATTCTTTACCGCTGAGCCACTGGGGAAGCCCAGCAACAGTGACAGAGAACTGCAGAATTCCAGAATTGTAGAAAAACAATTCTCAGATCCAGGAAGCCCAACAAATCTCAGGCAAGGTAATACCTTACTCATTTCATAGTAAAACTAAACTTTACACCAAAGAAAAAGACTTTCAAAATAAAGTTAAATTTTAAAAGCAAACAGAAAAGACATGAAAACAAAGGCATGATATCTGACTTCTCAGCACTAACAGTGTCAGCCAAAAGACAATGGAATAAGCTATGTATTAAATGTGCCTTTACCATGAAAGAGTCTCACCTAAAGAAATTTCTATAGGATGTATCAACACATCAGATAGAAAAGCAGAGACATAAGAAAAGATGGTTAACAAAGATTTTAGATTAAAAATTTAAACAAAAAATGGTATAAATTTTAGAGAAGGAAAAGAGAGGAGAACAGATACAAGCTACCAGCCAGCAAATAATATGTAAGTTCAGAATGGGCGACCACAGTGAACATTCCAAACCCTCTGTATGTTTCAGAAGGAAAGTAAACTTTTCAATTACCCTTAGACTTAACATATACATAAAGCATATACCTCCCAAGCAAGTATGTGTACGTTTGCATATATGAGGGTAAGGGGATAATGAAATAAAAAAACTAAGATTTTATTAGGAGGCAAAAAAAATTAAACACACACACACAGGGAAGTACATGATATAATGGCAGAAATATGTCCAAATATATCAACGACTGTAGTAAATGTAATCAGACTAAACCTTCCATTAAAAGACAAAGATTATCAAACTAGGACAAAAAAGCTTGATGTCAAAGGACAGGAAAACTGGGAGACTGGAATTGACATATATATATTACTATATAGTATTACACAGAATACTATATTAGGTAACTAATGAGGATCTAAAACAATTAAAGATTAATGAGCAAAACAGCTAACTGGTCATTAAAAATGATTAACAGGGGACTTCCCTGGTGGTCAGTGGCTAAGATTCCAAGCTCCAATGCAGGGGCCCAGGTCTGATCCCAGGTCAAAGAACTAGATCACATGCTACAACTAAGAGTCTGCATGCAACACCTAAAAGACACATGCTGCAACCAGCAATCTCGCATGCCACAACTAAGACCCAGCCCAGCCAAATAAATATTTTTTCTTAAAAATGAATAACAGAATAAATACAAAGGAAACAGAAAGGAGAATATAATTAGGTAAGAGTAGAAATTAATGAAATAGGAAACAAAAATACAATATAAAGATTTAAAGTAAAAAAATCATCACTTAGTAAAAATAATAAAATTGACAAAGCTCAGGCAAAATTAATCAAGTAAACAAACACCACTAGGAATGAAATTAAAAATACATATGCTATTTTAAAATGTATATAGAGAATATAATGAACTTTATATCAATAAATTAAAAATTTAGTTGAAGTGGATAAATCACTGGAAAAAAAATGGAACTTACCAAAACTGAATCAAAAAGAAATAGAAAAATTAAAAGAAATTAAGTTAGCTCCTCATGAAAAACACACTAGTTCAGATGGTTTTACTTATAAGTTCTATCAAACATTCAAGGAACAATCTCATGCAAACTATTCCCGTATACAGGGGGAAAAAAAACTTTTTTAGAAGATTTATACATACCTGCTTCATCAAATGAAGGTACTTTTTCCATTTTCTGAGATTGTGATCCCTGTCCTTCTTTCTGAACATCTGTGGAATACAACTTTACTTGATTCAGTGTACAGCATGGAACACTGTTTGAAAAGCTTCCAAATGTCACTAAACTCTGCCATTCTAAAAGAAAAAAAATTAAATTTCAAACAAACTAGTAATAAGGATTTTTATACCCAATAAAGCCTATGGGTATTTATTTATTTATACCCAATAAAACCTATGATTAGAAAGAGAACAAAATAACAGTAAAATTTGTACTCTGTTAAATACCCAAATGCACAACGTTAAGCCACCCTTTCCATACAGGTGTTTCATCGGCCCTTAGGTATACAGCGTCCATATTCTGTAAAGGAAACATAAAGATAATATTGCTTCTTTTCTCATTTGCAAATTTATATAGAAATTTTTTTAATTACATAAAGTCAAATAAACATTTATATTATTCAGCTATTCTGAAAGGTCTCTGGCATATAAAAGGTACTCTTTATTTTGTATGTTGGTTGCATGCTAAAAGAAAGTGGCATAATATACCTTTCAAAATAAGAACTCTGAAAGGAGAAAGGTCATGAGGGCTTTCTACTCAAAATTACATCGCATCTTCCCTCTGCTAGCTGAAACCCGGTCCTCTTCCATTTCACAATCACTATGTGAATTACATGAATCAGTCAGTCATACTGTCACTGATTTTTTAAAATCAGATAAATAAATCAACATTTGGTGAGATTCCTCAGTATATGGGAATTCTAATTGAGGGAAGACTAGAAGTCTAATTACAAAGCACTTTAGCTGCTACATCTGGGTTGATTGTGGGCTTTGGAGGGCTGAAATAGAAAAATGTAGTCCACATTTGCATCAAAGTGGTAGAAAAGTAAATCTGTCTCTACTCTTGGGTGACCCTGTCTCCCTGTTACTTTTTATGCTGAGGACTGAAACTTGAAAACCTTGTTTAGGTGCAATTTATACATTTTCTAAAATTTAGGTAAAATAGTGAAATTATATCATTAGAAACAGTCAAGTTAAACATTTAAGAGTTCAAACTTTTCTAAATGCTTAATAATGATCTTCCCAAAACGTTAATTCATGTACTTGCATGTGCAGATTGCCTTCTGAAATCAAAGAAAATAAATATTTTTTTAATGGCTCAGAGAATTCATCAGGAACATCAATTACTGTGAATATCAAAGGTAATCTGAAAAGCATGAGGGACATAAGGCAGCCTTAAGTATTCACTCAAATTTCAGGCTTAGAACTTGTTTTCTTGAAAAACTTCCTGATGCCAACTTAAATGTTTCATTTCGCAAATATTTGTTGAAGGCCCAGTATGGTGTTTTGGGTTTTTTTTTTTTTGGTCATTTGATGCTACTTATTAAAGGCTGAGTAAAGCAAATATAACAATGTATCTTCTTTCATATTAAAATAAATATGTCACTAAAGGCTAAAGCAAACTCTCCCTGGAAAACCACCCTCCAGGAAAGCATCTTCTTCACCACCACCACTGGTTTTCTGACTTGTCAGCCCTGTTCAAAGTATCTTTTGTGATTATTACCAAACAAAAACAATATACCACTAACATTTTTTTAACCCACTGATGAAATACTTCTATAGACATTGTGCTAAGGTGTTTAAAGAGGGATTACTAATCTAAAAGTCTTCCCTCAGAAGATGACAATATATTCGTAACTTGATCCTCGATCTTGTTCAAAGTTCTTCTGAATTTTAAAAATATTTTATTATAAAAAATTTTAAATATATACAAAGGTAGAAAAAAACAGTACAATAAACATACATGTACTTCTTACCTAGCTTCAACAATTATCAACTCACGGACAACTTTGTTGTATCTCTACCTCACCAATACCTCATCTACATATTAATTTGATGCAAATCTCAGACATAAAATAATTTCACTCATAAAACTTTCAGTATGCATTCTAAAAGATAAAACATAGCTATACCACCACACCATGGCAAGTAAAAAAAAAAAAGCTTAATATCATGAAAATAACCTCAACTTCCAATAATCTCAATTTTCTCAATTTCCAGTATTGTAATTTTTATATATCTGTGAACAGATCTTAATTCAGTCCACATACCATAACTGAGTGCAATTGTGCGGTAGTTTGAGCATTCTTTGGCATTGCCTTTCTTTGGGATTAGAATGAAAACTGACCTTTTCCAGTCCTGTGGCCACTGCTGAGTCTTCCAAATTTGCTGGCATATTGAGTGCAGCACTTGCACAGCATCATCTTTCAGGATTTGAAATAGCTCAACTGGAACTCCATCACCTCCACTAGCTTTGTTCATAGTGATGCTTCCTAAGGCCCACTTGACTTCACATTCCAGGATGTCTGGCTCTAGGTCAGTGATCACACCATCATGATTATCTGGGTCGTGAAGACCTTTTTTGTACAATTCTTCTGTGTATTCTTGCCACCTCTTCTTAATATCTTCTGCTTCTGTTAGGTCCATACCATTTCTGTCCTTTATTGAGCCCATCTTTCCATGAAATGTTCCCTTGGTATCTCTAATTTTCTTGAGATCTCTAATCTTTCCCATTCTTTTGTTTTCCTCTATTTCTTTGCATTGATCATTGAGGAAGGCTTTCTTATCTCTCCTTGCTATTCTTTGGAACTCTGCATTCAAATGGGTGTATCTTTCCTTTTCTCCTTCGCTTTTTTGCTTCTCTTCTTTTCACAGCTGTTTATAAGACCTCCTCAGACAACCATTTTGCCTTTTTGCATTTCTTTTTTTGGGGATGGTCTTGATCCCTGTCTCCTGTATAATGTCACGAACCTCTGTCCATAGTTCATGAGGCACTCTGTTTATCAGATATAATCCCTTAAGTCTATTTCTCACTTCCATTGTTTAATCATAAGAGATTTTATTTAGGTCATACCTGAATGGTCTAGTGATTTTCCCTACTTTCTTCAATTTAGGTCTGAATTTGGCAATAAGAATGCTCAAACTACCACACAATTGCACTCATCTCACACACTAGTAAAGGAATGCTCAAAATTCTCCAAGCCAGGCTTCAGCAATATGTGAACCATGAACTTCCAGATGTTCAAGCTGGTTTTAGAAAAGGCAGAGGACCCAGAGATCAAATTGCCAACATCTGCTGGATCATCAAAAAAGCAAAAGAGTTTCAGAAAAACATCTATTTCTGCTTTATTGACTATGCCAAAGCCTTTGACTAAGTGGATCACAATAAACTGTGGAAAATTCTGAAAGAGATGGGAATACCAGACCACTTGACCTCCCTCTTGAAAAATTCGTATGCAGGTCAAGAAGCAACAGTTAGAACAGGACATGGAACAGACTGGTTCCAAATAGGAAAAGGAGTATGTCAAGGCTGTATATTGTCACCCTGCTTATTTAACTTTTATGCAGAGAACATCATGAGACATGCTGGGCTGGAGGAAGCACAAGCTAGAATCAAGACTGTGGGGAGAAATATCAATAACCTCAGATATGCAGATGACATCACCCTTATGGCAGAAAATGAAGAAGAACTAAAGAGCCTTTTGATGAAAGTGAAAAAGGAGAGTGAAAAAGTTGGTTTAATGCTCAACAATCAGAAAACTAAGATCATGGTATCTGGTCCCATCACTTACAGATGGGAAACAGTGTCAGACTTTATTTTGGGGGGGCTCCAAAATCACTGCAGATGGTGACTGCAGCCATGAAATTAAAAGACACTCACTTCTTGGAAGGAAAGTTATGACCAACCTAGACAGCATATTAAAAAGCAGAGACATTACTTTGCCAACAAAGGTCCATCTAGTCAAGGCTATGGTTTTTCCAGTAGTCATGTATGGGTATGAGAGTTGGACTATAAAGAAAGCTGAGTGCCAAAGAACTGATATTTTTGAACTGTGGTATTGGAGAAGACTCTTGAGAGTCCCTTAGACTGCAAGGAGATCCAACCAGTCCATCCTATAGGAGATCAGTCCTGAATATTCATTGTAAGGACTGATGCTAAAGCTGAAACTGCAAAACTTTGGCCACCTGATGTGAAGAACTAACTCATATGAAAAGACCCTGATGCTGGGAAGATTGAAGGCAGGAGGAGAAGAGGATGACAGAGGATGAGATGGTTGGATGGCATCACCGACTAAATGGACATGAGTTTGGGTAAACTCTGGGAGCTGGTGATGGACAGGGAGGCCTGGCATTGTGTGATCCATGGGGTCACAGAGTCGGACATGACCGAGTGACTGAACTGAACCATAACTGAGGGGTTTTTTAATATTTATTTATTTGGCTGTGTCGGGCTTTAGTTGCATCACACAGGATCTTTCACTGCCACACAGGCTCTCTAGTTGGGCACACGGCTCCAGAGCTCACCAGCTTACTTGCTCTTAGTTTCATCAGAGATCAGACCCTCACTCTCGATAGTGAAAGTGAATAATCCTAGCCTCTGGACCACCAAGGAATTCCCAACTCCTGTGTCCTTGTGATACTACCCTAGTAATCTTGTTAGCTTCCTTGTTCACTGTTTCAAAAAATTATTAAATTTTAACTTTAGAAGAATTTCAGATATCACCAGCTTTCAATGTACATATTTGGCATAATACAAGACAAACTGCAAGGAAACTGCAGAATATATAGGACAACATTTGACTCAATAAAATACACAGAATACCTAAAACTCAGCAGTAGAAACTCAACTGTTTGTTGAATAAATTACTGAATTTGTTAATTAATTCTGGGAGGCAAAAAGATAGTAAAAAAAATATTACCCATCATTTACACCCTCTCTTCAAGATGACTTCTAAAATAAGCTATGTTAAGCTACAGATTAGTCTTTAGTTCAGTGCTCACTACTCTATGGGCGTGGAAAAGGAACTTCTCATTGCTGTATATACAAGGGTTGTTTTTTCATCAAGACTGAAGAGCTAGGTATCTTATCTGTCTAACCCCAACAATCACTTTTCTCTGCTTTTATTTTACTGTTACTGTCTCTGCAGCTGCTAATGACATTGGTACTGATCACCCCTTGTCCTCTCCAATCTGCTTTGCCACCTACCACTTACTCTGGCTTTTGGAGGAAATTTGGCCTTCTTTTCAGACTACAATACAAAAAGCTCCCTTTTTGCCAGGCAAACCGACAATTCCATCTACCATGTGTGTTGCTTCTGCAATAACAATAACTAAAAAACAAACAAAAAGATTTCTTAACGGTTTGAAGTATTTTACTTTAGGCTAGTTTCAGGACAAGAGATAAACATGTACCTAAGTCTTTCAGAGATCAGTCTCTAAACTTGAGACCACTGCAGATGGATGGACCTGGACATTATCATAGTGCGTGAAGTAAGTCAAAGAGAGAAAGACAAATATCATATTGCTTACGTGTGGAATCTAAAAAGATGATGAAAATAAACTTTATTTACAAAGCAGAAACAGACTAACAGATATAGAAAACAAACCTGTAGTTACCAAAGTGAAAGTGAAAGTCACTCAGTCGTGTCCGACTCTTTGTGACCCCATGGACTATACAGTGGATGGGATTCTCCAGGCCAGTATACTGGAGTGGGTAGCCTTTCCCTTCTCCAGGGTATCTTCCCAAACCAGGGGTCGAACCCAGGTCTCCTGCACTGCAGGTGGATTCTTTACCAGCTGAGCCACAAGGGAAGCTCTAGTTACCAAAGGAGGTAAATTAGGACCTTGGGATTAACATACACACCTGGTGTGTCAGACAGTAAAGAATCTGCCTGCAAAGCAGGAGACCCACCCAGGTTCGATCCCTAGGTCAGGAAGATCCCCTGGAAATGACAACCCACTCCAGTATTCCTGCATGGAGATTCCCACGACAGAGGAGCCTGGTGGGCTACAGTCCATGGGGTCATAAACAGTCAGACCTGAGCGACTAACTTTTTATACATAAAATAAACAAGGACCTACCGTATAAGACAGGGAACTATATTCAATAACTTGTAATAACATACAATGGGAAAGAATCTGATAATATATGTGTGTGTGTATAACTGAACCATGATGCTGCATTTTTAAAAACAAGCAAAATACAGGTTGATTTCAACTATTAAATGGATTATGCATCTGGATTATGCATAATTTTTACTCTATATCTTAATACTTTTCTGTATTTTCCCCAATGCCTAAAATTTTAAATCAAAAATATATGCACTGTTAAATCACTTCTAACATTACTTCTGCTAATAGGAGCACACTGATTGTCTCTAGTTTACTTTTATACTTTCAGCGAGTAAAATAAAATGCAGGAAAATCCCTTTCAGGTCTAATCATCAGGCAAGCAAAAGGATCGCCTGGTGACTTACACCAGTTAGCTCAACCTTCAGGACTACTGCTGATGTGATTTTTCACCACAACAGACTAAGCAACCAGGAATCCTTTTGTGTGTGTGTGTGTATGTAAAGAATATGCAACTTTCTGCACTGCATCTTGGCATACAACTCTACTTCCTTGCTTAATTCTTAATATTTTCTTAGAAAAGGGGGGGAAAATATTTAATATATTAAGGATTCACCAAGTGCCACTGTCCTAAATGCTCTACCTGTATTATCACACTATAATTTATATCCCAAAGTATGCCTCAAAATCATCTGCATCTCTCCATCTCCATTGCCTGTTCATACTGTTCATGGGGTTCTCAGAATATTCATCAGAAAGACCGATGCTAAAGCCAAAACTCCAATACTTTGGCCACCTGATGTGAAGAACTGACTCACTGGAAAAGACCCTGATGCTGGGAAAGACTGAAGGCAGAAGGAGAAGGGGACGACAGAGGATGAGATGGTTGGATGGCATCACTGACTCAATGAACATGAGTTTAAGCAAGCTCCAGGAGCTGGTGATGTACAGGAAAGCCTGGCATGCTGCAGTCCATGGGGTTACAAAGAGTCAGACATACTGAGCGACTGAACTGATCTCCATTACTAAGTACCATGGCCCAACTACAATCTTCTTTGTGTGGCTAACTCTAATAACCCTCTACTGATCTCCTTATTCCTTTCCCCTTTCCAATCCAACAGTAGTCAGAATGATATTTTTAAAACATTTCCTTTTCTGGCCCCTTAAACCTATGGCCCAAAAGGCTATGAAAGTGAAAGTTGCTCCGTCATATCCGACTCTTGCGACCCCATGGATTATAGTCCATGAACTTCTCCAAGCCAGAATACTGGAGTGGGTAGCCTTTCCCTTCTCCAGGGGATCTTCCCAACCCAGGCATCCAGCATTGCAGGCGGATTCTTTACCAACTGAGCCACCAGGGATGCCCAAGTATATTGGAGTAGGTAGCCGATCCCTTCTCCAGCGGACCTTCCTGACCCAGGAATCGAACCAGGGTCTCCTTGATACCTCTCAAATCTCACTTCGCACATCCCTCCCTTTCCAACCACACTCCAGCCAAAGCATGTTTCTTTCTGCTCCTGAATACTACAAGTCTGGTCTTCTCTGCCTGGATTGCTCTTTGCCCCAGATCTTCACCTGGCTTGCTCATTTTCATTTGTCATGACTTGGCTCAGTCACCACCTCCTTAGAAAAGCTGGAGTCCCAGGCCAGCAAAACTGATAAAATGGCCCCTGCAGGCTTCTAGACTACCACTCGGCTTATTTCTTTTACAATGTTTAGGTATGTTTTCTCATTCCTCATTTCTAAAAAAGGTGGAAAGTCTGTCTTGTTCAGCACAACACAATCAGCAGCTACAATCCTGATACCTCTTCCTGAATGATCCTCACTCACAAAAATCCTACACATGAAACACATGCTGTGGCTAACCTCACTCCACAGGCAATCTTATCACTAACCTGAACTACACAGAATCCTGCTGCCACTCTGCCAAAACGGTCTTTTACAACTGTTAATGTTCCCGTTGCTTATTTAAGGGATTCAATCCCCACTCTACTTTTCATGTGGTAGTACCAGCACGTTACAGACCAAAATCTAAAAATACAAAGGTTAATTTCTATCTTTTTATGTAAAAACTATACTTTTATTAATCTTGGATTATCCCCCCACCTCAAATCCTTGTCAATGAGGCAAGGTACAAATACATGAAAAACAGGTGAGACATATACATCAAGAACATTTTCCCAAGTCACTAAATATTCTTCTAAATTATATTTTTTTAACAGCTGCATCTATCACCAGCCCTTAATAAATATACCATAATATGGTGTATTTATTATACCATATACTTTTCATAACTGTAATATACTCTTCATAACTGTGTTACCTATTTAGTACTATTAATAATAAACTTGTGTGCACACTTTAGTATGTATCTGGTTATTTCTTGAAAGCAAATCCCTTTAAGTAGAACTGCTGGGTGAGAAGGCACAGACCTTTAAGGGTCTTTTTAGTACAAGGAATAACTGACCTCCAAAACACTGACCAACTAACTACATGTCCCAGTCAGTAGTAAGAGTTTCTGCTTTCCTGCACCCTCAATATGGAGTATCACTATGAAAAACTTAGCTAATGTGAAAGCAATTAGTAGTAAACCCTTTAGATTTATATTTCTATACTTATTAGTAAATATGGAACATTTTTGCATTTTTATTGGTCACTCGAATGCCCTTATGAATGCATTCATCTCCTTTGCCCATTTTTCTACTGGAATGGCTTTTGGCTTGTAAAAATTCTTTATAAATTAGGAATACTAATTCTATAACTGCACTGCCCAGTAGTCCCTGTTCACTGAGTACCTTAAATGTGGATAGTCTGAACACATGCTGCAAGTGTAAAATACACACTGGACTCCAGAAACAGTTCAAAAAGATAAAGTAAAATACCTCAACAATTTTTATACTGATCATAATATTGAAATACTTTGAATATACTGGATAAACTATATTAACAATTAATTTCATCTGTTTTTACTTTTTAAAATACGGCTATCAAAATTACATACATGATACACATTATATTTCTTTCGGACAGAACTGCCCTCGAATATCGTTTTCCTTGTTGCCTTTAAATGTTTACAGTGTTAATTTGACCCACCAGCATTTCTCATCTTTGAGCATGCATAAGAAGCAGTTTGGAGAAGGAAATGGCAACCCACTCCTATATTCTTGCCTAGAGAATCCAGTGGACAGAAAAGCCTGATGGGCTGCTGTCCATAGGGTTGCAAAGAGTCGGACACGACTGAAGCGCCTGAGCATGCATGGACGCATTGGAGAAGGAAATGGCAACCCACTCCAGTATTCTTGTCTGGAGAATCCCAGGGACAGAGGAGCCTGGTGGGCTGCCGTCTATGGGGTCGCACAGAGTTGGACACGACTGAAGCAACTTAGCAGCAGCAGCAGCAGCAAGAAGCAGTTGTTTCCCTTAAGATTCTTCCTCTACTACTCTTTTTAAATTTACACAGGGCTTTCAGAAGCACAAACTAAACTTTATTTCTTGACAAAGTAAAAACATTTATTTTTAGAAATTTCTCTCCAACAGTTCTTCCAGTATTTCTTTCTTAGGTCCAACCAACTTGATTAGTACTTTTTCTAAATAATCCTTTTGAAGTTTTATAACAATTATGGTCGCCCTTTTAAAAACTGTTTAGGTATTATTGAAACTAAATTTTCACCAACAAGGTTATTTTTCAATCTACTATTTTTAAGTATGAGAACACATTTTCATTTTTGGTAATAAATACTGTAAACAACTTTGCAGTCATTGTGACTGGTGAAGACAGGCGATTCTTATCACAGAGGGATGAGAGAAGAGCACATAAATTTCAACAGAGAATAATGAATTACAAATTACACTATTTCACCTCCTTTTGCCAACACTTAAAGGCAGTTTAGACTAAATTGCGCTACAGTCCTCTGGGCTGCAGAGTGGGACATGACTTAGCGACCAAGCAACAACGAACAGCCACTCCACCTAATTTGAGTGTGAAACGCCGAAACTACTTGGTCAACAGAAGCAATCCTGCTAGAAAGCTTAGCTGAGGATTTTGGAGTATGGTAGAACTAGATGATTCATCTTGTTTACAAGAGAATCAGGTGTATTTCCCATTACAGGAAAACTCCAGTTACACGTTTTTATCACTACCGAAAAGTCTCCAAAACAGCTCTGTTAAAATTAACCCTTCTGAAATTTTAAGAGCCAGTTTCTACATTTATTACAAATCAAAAATAGGACCATATTCCAAAATAACTGCACAGTAAAGAGTTTCTAAAGCTTATGTTACTTAGAAACTTGAATGACTACAACTTCCAACTTTTATTGCAAAGTCACAAACATGCTACAAGATTTTTCAAACATAAACTTTGGGGAAATGTTTCTTTAAATTCTCTTTTCACCCGCAAGAATCTGGGGGATTAGGTTAGAGGTGGATTTGATTCTGTCTCTCCCTCATTGTTCCTCTCCGCCTGCAAGGGACTATTGGTACGGCAAAAACGGAGGTAAGCCTGACTCAGACTTGCAAGTTCAATGATATTTTGCAAACTGCCAATTGAAATTTGAGTCAGAAAAGATTGTTGGATAAGAATTATAAAAACAGTAAAACAGTAAACATTTCTTCACCAAAAAGAGTCTTCAACCGAACTGAGTTCATTCAATTACTTGCGGGACTGTCAGAGTCTCATATTAAATAATTATTCGTAAATGTTAAGTAGTAACTCCCAATTTCCTCTCAGAAAATTTAATAAAACAAGCTGGGCATATGAGAAAAGCAGTACGGTAGGAAAATCCACTGAGTCACAAGTGCTCAATAAAGGAAAGGCGGTGAGCTTAAAACACCCTGGAAGTTGGAGTCAGCAATTTCCTACTGACTGGGGGAGGAGACGGGCCGTCACCGCCATGCACTAAGATGCTCACGTAACCTTTCATCTGAAACGAAGTAGTCGGTTTCATGGATGCCACCGGGACCGCGAACTGCCCCAAGTTCCCGCGGGAGCCGTGCTAGAACTGGACGCGAGACCAGATCAAGGAGGCCTGTAGGGGCCACGGCAGGTGGGTAGCCTGAACTGCGAAGACGGAGGGCCAAAAGGAAGGTTCTTTGGCTGGGGAAGGGCAAGGCGGCGTACTGCCCGAGGCGAGGCACCCGGCTCCGAGCCCGGCCTTGTCTTCAAGTCCGGCTTCCGCGGAGTCAGTGGTCGGCGCGGGACACTCACCCTGGCGGTCGCTGGAGCCCCGGGCCGCCGCCCTGCAGCGCAGACGGAGCCGGCACAGGGAAGACCAGCTACATCTGTGGGCCGCAGCGGCGGCGGCCAAGCCCGGTAACATCCTGGCGGGGCAAAGGCCCCCACTTGGACACCGCCTGCTGCCTCCGCGCCGCCGCCGCCACCAACTGACTCCATAGACCGGACACTACCGAACACCGATCCTTGCGCCGCCTCAGGCGGCTTCAGCGAACCCGGAAATGGTAACATCATTTAGAGACCTAGCTGCGGAGACAGCGGAAGTGGCGTGCGCGAGCAGGACCAATCGCGAGACCTTGCCAGACCCTGACCACTGGGGGAGGGCGTGGCTGCGCTGGAAGTTTGGCGTCTTCCCTGTCTTCCGCGCTTCTACTGTGGCGCTTTGTTTGAATGTCTGGAATCAAGCTGGAATCAAGATTGCCGGGAGAAATATCAGTAACCTCAGATATGCAGATGACACCACACTTATGGCAGAAAGCGAAGAATAGCTAAAGAGCCTCTTGATGAAAGTGAAAGAGGAGAGTAAAAAAGTTGGATTGAAACTCAACATTCAGAAAACTAAAATCATGGCATCTGGTCCCATCACTTAATGGTAAATAGATGGGGAAACAACGGAAACAGTGATAGACTTTATTTTGGGGAGCTCCAAAGTCACTGCAGATGGTGACTGCAGCCATGAACTTAAAAGACGCTTACTCCTTGGAGGAAAAACTATGACCAACCTAGACAGCATATTAAAAAGCAGAGACATTACTTTGCCAACAAAGGTGCATCTAGTCAAAGCTATAGTTTTTCCAATAGTTATGTATGGATGTGAGAGTTGGACTATAAAGAAAGCTGAGCGCTGAAGAATTGATGCTTTTGCACTGTGGTGTTGGAGAAGACTCTTGAGAGTCCCTTGGAATGCAAGGAGATCAAACCATTCAATCCTAAAGGAAATCAGTCCTGAATATTCTTAGGAAGGACTGATGCTGAAGCTGAAACTCTAATACTTTGGCCACCTGATGCAAAGAACTGACTCCTTTGAAAAGACCCTGATGCTGGGAAAGATTTAAGACAGGAGGAAAGGGGTCAACAGAGGATGAGATGGTTGGATGGCATCACCAGCTTGATGGACATGTTTCAGCAAGCTCCGGGAGTTGGTGATGAACAGGGGAGTCTGGCATGCTGCAGTCCATGGGGTCTCAAAAGAGTTGGACACTTCTGAGCGACTGAACTGAACTGAAATCATTAATAGACTGAATTATCTCGTGTTTTTTAGTTATATAAGTCTTTTAAACCAAGAAGCCACATTTTGCCTACACTTTTAGGTGAAAACATCCCTGACTAACATGGTTGTGGTGGTTCAGTCACTTAAATTGTGTCCTGACTCGATGGACATGAGTTTGAGTAAGGTCTGAGAGTTGGTGATGGACAGGGAGACCTGGCATGCTGCAGTCCACGGGGTCACAAAGAGTCGGACACGACTGAGCAACTGAACTGAACTGTCTTCCTTGCTTCTACTGTGGCACTTTGCTTGGATGTCTACACGTGAATTATTTGCTTCTTAACAGCCCATGAAAACTTGGGCAGAAGTGACAGCTTTGGGAGGCTCTACCTACTCTCCTTTTTTCTGGGCTCAGATCCTGGGCCACGCTGTTGGAACAGGATGGAAGATGGGAAGGAAGGACGATGGCCTTCTGAGCCTCTCCTTCTGAGCCTTATTGGATAAGCCCAAGACTAGGCTAATTTGTCCTCAGTGCTCTCAGAACCTGTTCCACAGTATGTCATAACACCGCTGTGTAGCCATTACCATGAGGGCAAGTACCCACAGAATCAGAACTTGTCTTACTAACCTCTGAACCTGGGACTCCTGTCTGTAATATAAGACTTACATGCTCAGGATTTATGTGGGTAGAGCAGGTGTACAGACAAGTAAATAGGAATCAGTGTGGTCCCAGGGAGAAAGCAATCAACAATATTCACCAAGCATTAACTGTGATGTTTATCTGACATGCTCTCAGGTCTTAGCTCAAAAGAGCGACACCTGCCTTGACCGCCCTAGCTATAATATGGGAGCAAGATTTTCCACCCCAAAGTGAGTTTCTTTTAGTTTAGGCTGATTTTTTTTAAGGTCAAAGACTCATTACCTTTGACCTTTCCCCGACCTGCTTAAAAGAATGTGGAAGACGTGTCTGCCAAGGGTGATACCACCATAGATAACCATAGTACAAACTAGATGTGTAGACTCAGAGGAACCTAGCAAAGTCTGCTAAAATTCCCCTCTGTGTCCCATTGTTTGCTGACCCATCAAACATTTGTTTACCAAATGTCTGCTGTTTTTGTCTCCTTTTCAGTTGCCTTCCTCCCCTTGGAAGTCCCAAACTATCACCCCTAACATCCTCTTTTTTCTTTAACTGAAGGTGGTATTCAAGTTGACCATTTTGGAGAGTTACTCAGTTTTCCTGGGTCTCTCCTATGTATACATGTTGTTGAACTTTTGTTTGATTTTATCCTGTAATCCATCTGATGTAAGTTTAACTCTTAGGCCAACTAGAACTTAGAAGGTGTAGACTTAAAAAATATTGAGAGTTATGTTTTATTCCGCAGGAATTTTTAGGACTTCAAGCCAGGGAAGCAGCATCTCAAGTAACTTGGAGAGAACTGCTCCGAGGAGGTGAGGGGAGAATCAGGTTATATAGTTTTGCTACAAAGGGCAGGTAGTTTGAACATCAAAAGATTATTGTTGCTCTCTTTCCCTGCTGCTGCGGAGCCGTGCGGAGGCGGAGGCTCGGGTGCATTCAAGATTGGGCTCCCCCGGTAACCCACTGCCGTGGCCGAGGAAGGCATTGCTGCTGGAGGTGTAATAGACATTAATACTGCTCTGCAAGAGGTGCTGAAGACTGCACTCATCCACGATGGCTTAGCACGTGGAATTGGCGAAGCTGTGAAAGCTTTAGACAAGCACCAAGCCCATCTACGTGTGCTTGCATCCAACCGTGATGAGCCCATGTATGTCAAGTTGGTGGAGGCCCTTTGTGCTGAGCATCAAATCAACCTGATTAAGGTTGATGACAACAAGAAACTAGGGGAACAGGTAGGCCTATGTAAAATTGACAGAGAGGGAAAACCCCGTAAAGTGGTTTGGTTGCAGTTGTTTGGTGGTTAAGGACTATGGCAAAGAATCTCAGGCCAAGGATGTCATCGAGGAGTACTTCAAATGCAAGAAGTGATGAAATTAAAAACTGAGTTCTTGGTTTAAAAAAAAAAAAGATTATTGTTAATTAAAGGGATACAAGATGCCTCATTTAGCACCTGTCTATGTATGGGAAGATGCAAGAGTCTGTGCTCACTGAAATCATGCCCTTGATACATGCCTCAGCTATCTGGGACCAGTGTCCTATAGGTTCATACAATGTCCTGTATGTCCTGAGGAATCCTGCGATTCCTCAGGGCTCACCAGCTCACCACTGATGGTGACTGCAATCAGTAGTGATTGCAATCGCTGATGACTGTGATATCCTTTATTTACTGGTATGGCGGAAATAGTCTATTCTCAAAAGGCAGAGGAAAATTTCTTCCTCCCGATGCTATAATAGGCTTGTTTATTCTCTACCCCTTTGCCCTGTATGCTTTTCTTCAAAATGCCTGTATATACTTGAAATTACCTATGCATTTATTATAATTTTCTGTCTCTCAGAATGAAAAATAAGCATCATGATGCTGGAGTCTTGTGTTTTGCCCATTGCTGGTTCCCAGGGGTAAAACAGTGCCTGACACAAATAAATTAATCGAATGGAATACATGATTTTAAAATTAATGAGTCATTTGACTATAGTGCTACTGAGGCAGGAATAGGTGAGCTCCAGTTTAGACTTTTACAACCAGCCTCCTGTTTGCTCTCCGAAATGGAAATAACAACTGAAACAGGGTAAATAGTCAGACTTTGTCTCCTATGCACACCTTCAGATAACAGTCATGACAGGAGCACAGAGGGGCTAAGCATTGTTTGAGTAAAGGATCAAGAGGTCATGTATTTCCTCTCCATGGGGCAAGGGAGACATTTCACATGCTCAGAAAGACTCCTGGGGGATAAAAAGGAGGGGCAAACCCCAGCATATGTGATTCCATAGGCCTCTGGGCTGAAATCCATCTTGGAAAGTTGCACACGCATGTTGGGGAGGGTCCTAGGGCAGGTCAGCTGTGGAAAAAGAAACCAGACAATTAGCCAAAGTGGCATCCCACTCCAGTACTCTTGCCTGGGAAATCCCATGGATGGAGGAGCCTGGTAGGCTGCAGTCCATGGGGTCACTAGGAGTCGGACACGACTGAGCGACTTCACTTTCACTTTTCACTTTCATGCATTGGAGAAGGAAATGGCAACCCACTCCAGTGTTCTTGCCTGGAGAATCCCAGAGATGGGGGAGCCTGGTGGACTGTCGTCTGTGGGGTTGCACAGAGTCGGACACGACTGAAGTGACTTAGCAGCAAGCAAAGAACTATCCTGTATAAATGACTTAACTGCCTCTTTACTGCCCTTCTCCTCACTCGGGGACGCCCGCGCCCTTCCTCTCCAAGTGTGTGCATCTCTGCCTTGCTCCTCTCTTAACTGAACAAACTCTTTCTTTGTGTGCTTTCCCTCTTGTTGTAACGCTGTGTCTAATAATAAGCTTTGTACCTGCATTTACAGTTTTTGCCTCTGTGAGAAATGAATTTTTCACTGGGAATAAAAGCCAGTGAAAATTAGCTTCTAGTCTCTAGCCCTTGCTAGTCTGGTGGCTAGGATTCCTGTGTTTCCATCCAGGCTACCCAGGTTCAATTCCTGGGCAGGGAATTAAGATCTTGCTTCATGTCACTGGTCACTGCTGCCTCTCAGAGGTCACTACTGTTGTTGAACCCAAGTTCATGTGCCTGATGCATTGTGAATCCTAACAAATCAAAACATCAGCATTTAGAGCAGATTTATTTGCAGGGCCAAACAAGGGCAACAGGTGGTCCATGATCAGTAAGCTCAAACTCTCGGAAGGGTTTCAAGGAAGAGTTTTTATGGGCAAAATTTGGAGAAAAGTCTACAGGGTTGTGACCTTTCTCTGACTGGTTGATGGTAAGGAAACGGAGTGATGTGCCATGAATCTCAATCATCAGCCTTTTGGTTCCAACCAGCCCAGGATGCAGTTACCTTCTTTCACCTGGTGGGGGCCTTAGTTCCTGTAAAAGAACAAAGCGCTATATTGTTATGTATGTCCTATTGTATATATCTGAAGAGATACATTGTTATGTATATCCTGGAGCTTCCAGGGTGGTGCCAGTGGTAAATAACCCACCTGTTAATGCAGGACAAGTAAGAGACACGGGTTCAATTCCTGGGTCAGGAAGATCCCCTGGAGGAGGGCATGACAACCACTCTATGACAATCCACTCTAGTCATCTTGCCTGGAGAATCCCATGGACAGAGGCTGTAGCCTTTTTCCTGGGCTTCTCTGGTGGCTCAGAATGTAAAGAATGTAAAGAATCTGCCTGCATTGTGGGAGATTGGGTTCTATCTCTGAGTTGGGAAGATCCCCTGGAAAGGGAATAGCAACCCAATCCATTATTCTTACCTGGAGAATCCCCATGGACAGAGGAGCTTGGCGGGCTGCAGTCCATGGGGTGGCAGAGAGTCAGACACCACTGAGCAACTAAGCCTTTTCCTAGAAATGAGAAACAGGAATACTGAAAGGCACCACAGGGTTCTTCTCAGTTTCACTATAACATAACTAATTCAAGGGGAAATAAATTAGTATGTTACCAATTTTAAGAGAATCAAGTCTTTTATGATAATTGAGAAAGTACAGCCAGATTAGTGAGGTCATAGTGATTAAATTATCACAAGAATGGTAAGCAAATTTAACTTTCTATGACAAACATAGATTAAAACATTAAGTAGTTAAACATTAAAAAATGCTACTCCATAAATATTTATAACCTCAAGATTACTCAGAAATCTGAATATTACTGTAAAGTTTTTATCCTTTCCTTGTAAGTAGATTTTAGCAGTAATCCAGTTTTTATGATCTAAAACACCTAAAGATTTAACTCTAATTTTTCTGGTTCAGTTCAGTTCAGTTGCTCAGTCGTGTCTGACTCTTTGCGACCCCATGAATCACAGCACGCCTGGCCTCCCTGTCCATCACCAACTCCCAGAGTTCACCCAAACTCACTTGCATTGAGTTGGTGATGCCATCCAGCCATCTCATCCTCTGTCGTCCCCTTCTCCTCCTGCCCCCAGTCCCTCCCAGCATCAGGGTCTTTTCCAATGAGTCAAGTCTTCGCATGAGGTGGCCAAAGTATTGGAGTTTCAGCCTCAGCATCAGTCTTTCCAATGAACACCCAGGACTGGTCTCCTTTAGGATGGACTGGTTGAATCTCCTTGTAGTCCAAGGGACTCTCAAGAGGCTTCTCCAACACCACAGTTCAAAAGCATCAATTCTTTGGTGCTCAGCTTTCTTCACAGTCCAACTCTCACATCCATACATGACCAGTGGAAAAACCATAGCCTTGACTAGACGGACCTTTGTTGGCAAAGTAATATCTCTGCTTTTTAATATGCTATTTAGGTTGGTTATAACTTTCCTTCCAAGGAGTCAACGTCTTTTAATTTCATGGCTGCAGTCACCATCTGCAGTGATTTTGGAGCCCCCCCAAAAAAGTCTGACACTGTTTCCACTGTTTCCCCATCTATTTCCTATGAAGTGGTGGGACCAGATTTTTCTGGTAACTATATGTCAATATTCATGAACCTTTATTATATTGCTAACTTAAATGCTTTGGATTCTTAAAGTTGACCCCTAGTTTCAACTATCATTTTAATCAAGACTGGTCAAAGTCCAATGGTTAAGAACCTGCCTTCAAATGCAAGGGACATGGGTTAGATCCCTGGTCAGGTAACTAAGATTGGATTTGCTCTGGAGCCCAAACACTGTAACAAAGATCCCATATGACACAGCTTACATCCAATGCAGCCAAAAATAAATAAAAATATTCTTAAAAAAAATAAAAAGTTTCCATCATTAAATTAAAAAAAAACAGTCAAAACTTCATAGCACTGTATAACTTGACTTAGACACTGTATTAATTTTAATAAGCCTACAAAAGCCTTGACTTGCCTAAAAGTTTGAATAAGATAAATCATGCTGTTCGTCTTTTTTAACCCTCACAATGCTGCGTCACATAATATGTTGTCCATGGACTTGGATTAAAATACTTCTGCAGTTGTCTTGGTGTTTATACCTATATTGTCATCATATATTTGTCCTGGTAGATGCGCTCCAAAATGTCCCCAAGTGCTGAAAATTGAAGCAATGCTGTAAGCATATAGGGTAGACCCCCCCACCTCAGAGAAAGAGAGCCAGGCGTGGCTTTCTTGATATAAGATAAGCTATTTTGGGCCCGAAGCCATCTTGTGCTCTAAGTCTGGCCACAATGCGTGCCCTTGAATAGGTCTCTGTAATTAGTGATCTTGAGGAAATGCAGAAACAAAACAAAAGTAGTCAAAAAACAGTAGTTCAGTGATAAAACAGAATCCTAGTTCCTCCTCAAGGGAGATACATAGCAACCTGACACCTATCTGAGTTCTGCACGCACAAAGGCCCCCACCCAGATGGAGGATGGAATGGTGATGTTGAACTTTGCTGACCCTCATAACTTCAATCAATTAAAGTCTAGACTCTGTGGACCTCTGCCCCAATTCAATGCTGAATTCTCCTCTGCTCAAGTGCCTTCACCAATACGCATGTACCCTTAGCTAAAAAATTCCCCAATTTTGCTGTTCAGGGAGACACTGCTTTGGAAATGATCCCTGGTGTTCTTATTTGCTGCAAGTAAAAAATCCTTCTCTCTCTTCCTCTTTGGCTTGGTTGTATCTCTTGGGTGGACACTCATCAAGAAGCAAACAGTTTTGGGGTAACAGCGTCAGCTTTAGAGTTTATTAGGGGAAAATTCCATTGACCTTAAATTCTTTGAGAAATCTCATCCTTCCTTTACTTATTGCTGAAATTGAGACACATTCAGCAGATGCCTGTGTGTAGTACACAGGTAAGATTCCAGCATCATGGAGCTTATTTTTTATTGGGAGAGACAGAAAATTCAAAAATAAATAAAAAATAAACACATATAATTTCAAATGATAGTCGTCATAGTAATACTGATTATTTACACTAATTGTCATGCCCTCTATGTGCATTATCTCATTCATAATACCTTACCAAGTTACAGCCCTGGAGGCTCAGAGGTTAAAGCGTCTGCCTGGAATGCAGGAGACCAGGGTTTGATCCCTGAGTCGGGAAGATCCCCTGGGGAAGGAAATGGCAACCCACTCCAGTACTCTTGCCTGGAGAATCCCACGGACAGAGGAGCCTGGTAGGCTATAGTCCATGGGGTCGCAAAGAGTCGGACACGACTGAGCAACTTCACTTCACCTAGTTATAGATGAAGAAACTGAGGCACAAAGATCTCTCAACCGTTAGAGTACTTTCTAAGCCAGTGGGTTTTGTCCTTTGGAAGAAAATATAAGGTCTTTCACTGTTTTCTTTCTTTTTTAAAAAATCATTATCTCATTTTTTTCTTTTCTTCCCACTGTTGTCTAAAATGTAGGTCAAGGGATCATTTCCCCAGATTTTGTATCTCATTATTTTGTGTGAGCAACATTATATTAATTTGTCTGTTTCATGAGATAATTTTTTTTTTTTTTTTTTTGGCTGCACTGCTCAGTATGTGGGATTTTAGTTCCCGGCCCGGGGATTGAACCCACTCCCCTTGCATTGAAAGCATGGAGTCTTAACCACTGGACCACCAGGAAATTCTCAAGAATTTTTTATATAAACAAATACCCCAATAAAGGAAATATCAGGGCTTCTCTGATGGCTCAGATGGTAAAGAATCTGCCTGCAATGTGGGAGACCTGGGTTTGATCCCTGGGTTGCAAAGATCCCCTGGAGGAGGGCATGGCAACCCACTCCAGTATTTTTGCCTGGAGAATTCCCATGGACAGATGATCCTGGCAGGCTACAGTCCATGGGGTCCCAAAGAGTCTGACACGACTGCGTGACTAAGCACACACAGGGAATATTAAGTCAGACAGATAGAAATAGAAGTAGGTAATGGGTGAAGTGTCATGAATATTACCATTAACCTTAACTCTGAAGAAGTTCCACATCTTGCAGAAATTTGCCTCTGTAGTTGAGCACACTGTTCCTCAGTTTCATCCTGTCTTTAGCTTTGGGAATATAGTAATTCTGATCATGAGACAAACTTGGCTGCTTATTTGGAAAACTAACTTAGATAATCTTTTATGAGACAGTCAGTGGCTTTATCCTGAGTCTTACCAAGAACACAAATTTAATTTTGATCACAGATATATTTGTTGGCATCATGTTGTTTTTCCTCTGTGGGATTAGAAAAGGAGAGAGCTTGCCCATCTGAACGCTTCAAAAAGAAAAGGACCACACCAAGGGTGTCGCTACCTGGTGTACAACCAAGGGCAGAAGCAGTGTGGGTGTGCACAGACTCATTGTGCGTACAGGCAAAGCCATCCTGCCGAAGCAAAGGAAATGAAATGTGGAATTGGCATGTATACATTCCACCCCACCACCTCCTTTCCTGAGAGGTTAGTGAACAAGATTCGGATTACAGTTATTACAGTAGGAAAAGTCAAGTTACTAAATACTCCAGAGGGCAAAAGAGAATGAAACGTGTGGTTAACTTTTATCCTTGAGAGAAACAAGCTGTGGACCGAAAGCATGTGGACTGCAGATTTGATGTTCTGGGGGAAAGCAGCATTTGTGAAGAGTTCATTTCTTCCCCAAAGCCACAGGTGGTGACACCAAAGTAAATTCTCCTTAAGTTTTTCAAAACTTAGCTTTTTATGGAAGTATAATACACAGAAAACAGCACAAGTCTTGAGGGCACAGCTCTAAGAATTCTAAGCAGTGAGCAAAGCTGTAACCAGCATCCAGCATGACCAGCTTCCCAGAAGACCTCTCTTCTCATCAGGATCCTCCCAACCATCAAGTGTGCCACTAATCCTGCCTTGTAACAACATAGGTTAGTTTTGACTGTTTGGGGACTCTGTATGCGTGGATTATATATGATGGACTCTCATGATATGTATGCAAGAGTCTGGCTTCTTTATCTCAACATTATATTTGTAGGATTCATCCATGTCGCTGTAGGATTCATTCCTGTCACTATATAGCATCCCACTGTTGTGAGTATCCATAGTTTATCCATTCCATTGCTGAATAATATTTGGGTTCCAGTTAGGGACCATTGGAGAAGGCAATGGCACCCCACTCCAGTACTCTTGCCTGGAAAATCCCATGGACGGAGGAGCCTGGTAGGCTGCAGTCCATGGGGTTGCTAAGAGTCGGACATGACTGATCGACTTCACTTTCACTTTTCACTTTCAAGCATTGGAGAAGGAAATGGCAACCCACTCCAGTATTCTTGCCTGGAGAATCCCAGGGATGGGGGAGCCTAGTGGGCTGCCATCTATGGGGTCGCACAGAGTCGGACACGACTGAAGTGACTTAACAGTATCAGCAGCACACACAATAGGTGAGAAGCTCCGAGGTGGCCTACTATTTCACACCCATGCTGTTTTTTCAATAATGGGCTCACACTTATTCCTTATTCTTATACCTTTTCCATAAGTGAAGCATCCTTGTTCACTCACTCCACCTCCCAGCCAAGGGAATACAAGCCCCTGACACAATCATACTCCAGCCAGTAGATTTTGGCTATTATTTACCAGGATGTAAAAATATGATGCAACATAATGGGCTCACACTTATTCCTTATTCTTATACCTTTTCCATAAGTGAAGCATCATTGTTCACTCACTCCACCTCCCAGCCAAGGGAATACAAGCCCCTGACACAATCATACTCCAGCCAGTAGATTTTGGCTATTATTTACCAGGATGTAAAAATATGATGCAACTGAAAAGGTTAGAAGCAAGGTCAGGTATTCAGGTATAAAGAAAAGTAAATTTGAAAGCAGACAATTTAACAGTTGCTTTTGAAACAAATTCTAACAAACAAAGTTGTTTTTGAGTTAAATTTATGTCTCCTGAACTGGATTTTTTTTTCAAGCAACAATAGAACTCAGTGCCAGTGAAGGACATTTATATTTTCTGGCTGCCCAGCATATTTTGAATACTTTCAGTGTCTGGAGAATCTCCCACCTTGTGGATTTATCTCCCCAAGGTAGAAGACTGACCCTTGATTTCTCAGGCTCTTTCCCAGTGAGGGCCCACAGATGCGACAGAAGCTCCAATCAACCATCAGAAATCTGTGAAAGGCCTCAATTTGCAAGAAAATGGGAAAAGCAAGGCATCTCATGGAACATATTTTGATGAGGGAAGAGATGTGAGGCCTAGATACACAAATTCAGAGGCAATAGGGACAAGAGTCCAGGAGAGTGTCCCAGCAAGAGTGACAATAGGAAGCTCCTTCATTCTCTGTTTCAGAGCTCCCAAGCCTGAACCTTCCCACCTTTTAAAAAAATGTTGTTGGCCAGGCTAATGGTTGTTAGCCAAGTCTTTGTCTGCTTAATTAACGAGGCTGGATTGTGTCCACATTTTTATATTAAAGTCCTACCCGTACTGTGACTGTGGAGATAGGGAGATAATTAAGGTTACATGAAGTCATAAGGGTAGAGCCCTAAGCCAATAGGTGGCTTTATAAGAGGAGGAAGAGAGAAATCTCCTCTCGCTCTCTCTCTCCAAGTACACATATCAAAGAAAGGCCACCTGACCATAAAGCGAGATGGCAACTACTTATAAGCCAAGAGTCCTCAGAATGAAATCTACTTTCCTGGCATCTTGACCTTGGAATTCTCAACCTCCAGAACTGTGAGAAAATAAAATTCCTGTTAAGTTACCCAGTTTACAAGATTTTGTTATGGCAACCTGAGCAGACGAATACACCATATAATGGAAGAGAAGGTGGTCTATAATATAGTGAGCATGTGCAATAAGTCATTTCAGTCAGGTCCAACTCTTTGTGACCCCATGAACTGTAGCCCACCAGGCTCCTCTGTCCATGGGATTCCCCAGGCAAGAATACTGAAGTGGGTTGCCATTTCCTTCTCCAAGGTATGTTCCCGACCCAGGGATTGAACCTGTGTCTCTTAAGTCTCCTGTATTGCAGGCAGCTTCTTTACCACTAGTGCCACCTGAGAAGCCCTTACTCTATAATAAAGCAGTCTTCAGTTCAGTTCAGTCACTCAGTAGTGTCCGACTCCTTGCAACCCCATGAATCGTAGCACACCAGGCCTCCCTGTCCATCACCAACTCCCGGAGTCCACCCAAATTCATGTCCATCAAGTTGGTGATGCCATCCAGCCATCTCATCCTCTGTCGTCCTCTGTCATCCCCTTCTCCTCTTGCCCCCAATCCCTCTCAGCATCAGAGTCGTTTCCAATGAGTCAAATCTTCGCATGAGGTGGCCAAAGTACTGGAGTTTCAGCTTTAGCATCAGTCCTTCCAAAGAACACCCAGGACTGATCTCCTTTAGGATGGACTGGCTGGATCTCCTTGCAGTCCAAGGGACTCTCAGGAGTCTTCTCCAACACCACAGTTCAAAAGCATCAATTCTTCGGTGCTCAGCTTTCTTTATAGTCCAACTCTCACATTCATACATGACCAGTGGAAAAACCATAGCCTTGACTAGACAAACCTTTGTTGGCAAAGTAATGTCTCTGCTTTTTAATATGCTGTCTAGGTTGGTCATAACTTTCCTTCCAAGGAGTAAGCGTCTTTTAATTTCATGGCTGCAGTCACCATCTGCAGTGATTTTGGAGCCCCCAAAAATAAAGTCAGCACTGTTTCCACTGTTTCCCCATCTATTTCCCATGAAGTGATGGGACCAGATGCCATGATCTTCGTTTTCTGAATGTTGAGCTTTAAGCCAAATTTTTCACTCTCTTTCACTATCATCAAGAGACCTTTTAGTTCCTCTTCACTTTCTGCTGTAAAGGTGGTGTCATCTGCATATCTGAGGTTATTGATATTCCTCCCAGCAATCTTGATTTCAGCTTGTGCTTCTTCCAGCCCAGTGTTTCTCATGATGTACTCTGCATATAAGTTAAATAAGCAGGCTGACAGTATACAGCCTTGACGTACTCCTTTTCCTATCTGGAACCAGTCTGTTGTTCCATGTCCAGTTCTAACTGTTGCTTCCTGACCTGTATACAGGTTTCTCAAGAGGCAGGTCGGGTGGTCTGCTATTCCCATCTCTTTCAGAATTTTCCACAGTTTATTGTGATCCACACAGTCAAAGGCTTTGGCATAGTCAATAAAGCAGAAATAGATGTTTTTCTGGAACTCTCTTGCTTTTTCCATGATCCAGCAGATGTTGGCAATTTGATCTCCGGGTTCCTCTGCCTTTTCTAAAACCAGCTTGAACATCTGGAAGTTCATGGTTCATGTATTGCTGAAGCCTGGCTTGGAGAATTTTGAGCATTACTTTACTAGCGTATGAGATGAGTGCAACTGTGAGGTACTTTAAGCATTCTTTGGCATTGCCTTTCTTTGGGATTGGAATGAAACTAACCTTTTCCAGTCCTGTGGCCACTGCTGAGTTTTCCAAATTTGCTGGCATACTGAGTGCAGCACTTTCACAGTCTTAATGTTACACAATTTAATATACATACAAAATTGCAAAGAATGTTCAATTGCAGCTTCATTTTCAGGCCATGTCATCCAAACCACACAAAGTCCACAAGTCCACCAGCCAGCGGAGAGTATTTTACTCTATTCAAGTTGCTTCTAAGCTCCATTCACAGCCATGGAGTCTTAGTTCTAGACTCTGGGGGAACAGCATGTGATAATGCCAATGTCACCAGAGAATCTCAGACAGTCTCCTTCATACCTTCCATATGTGTTGTTCAACACATTAGCCACTAACCATATGTGAAGAGTGAGCATTTGATATATGGCAAGTCTGAATTGAGATGTATTGGAAGAATAAAATATATATTGAAGGCTTGATATAAAAATATTAAATTATTAATAGTTAATAACTATTGATAATGGGTTATATAAAACATATTACAAAAATTAATTTCACCTGTTGCTTTTTACTTTTTAAAAAATATTTATTTATTCACTTGGCTGCACTGGATCTTATTGCGGCATGTGGGATCGTCCGTCTTTCCTGGGGGATGCAGGATTTTCTAGTTGCGGCACGTGGAATCTTTTTTTAGTTGTAGGTTTCAAGTTCTTGGGGATTCCCTGGTAGCTCAGCAGTAGAGAACCCGCCTGCCAATGCAGGAGATGTGGGTTCGAGCCCTGGGTCAGGAAAATCCCCTGGAGGAGGAAATAGCAGCCCATTCCAGGATTCTTGCCTGGAGAACCCCGTGGACAGAGGAGCCTGGCGGGCTGCAGTCCATGGGGTCGCAAAGAGTCAGACACAACTTAGCGACTAAAACAACAGCAATGCAAGCTCTTGGTTGAGGCATGTGGGATATGACCAGGGATTGAACCTGGGCCCCCTGCATTGGGAGCTTGGCGTATTAGGCACTGGACCACAGGGAAGTCCCTCTTTTTGCTGTTTTAGTATGCTACCAGAACATTTTAAATTACGTATGTGGATCGTATGTGTGCCTTACATTATGTTACTGTTGGACAGTGCTGCTCTATAGACATACGCAGTCCCTTCGTCCTTTTGATACACTCACTTCTTCCTTCCAGGAAAGTCTCAGCTCCAGTTCTTCCTGGGTCTTGCTTCCAAAGGAAGTTGTCAGTCTTTCTTTGCTCCAACTGGTTCTACTTTTGATAATGAGCAGTTTTCAAAACTTGAGTATGCTTGAGGCAGTGGGGGAAACTCCTCATGGGGGTCTGACCCCCAGATAGAATATCTAATTCAATTAGATCTTTCCTCATTGCACTGATACTTTTTCTCCTTCACTGCATTAAGTAATACTGTTTTAAACACACCCTTTTATAGAAGAAATGGTGAATTTTATTTGGGAAAATAAACTAACAAAAAACTCCTGACCCTTCTATTAATGTAGCTTTTAGAATGCAACATTCTAGAAAATGGAAAGAAGTGGTAGGGAAGAAAACCCTATTCCATCATACATACATTAGCAATCTGGATCCTATATTACTCTTTTTCTTAAAAAAGTCTGGCTGCGCAGGGTCTTCCTTGCAGCGCTTGGACTTTCTTTAGTTGTGGTGCACAGGCTCTCTAGTTGCTCCACAGGCTTACTTGCCCAACCAGGGGCTGAACCCATATCCCCTGCTTTTGAAGGCATATTCTTAATCATTGGACTACCAGGGAAGTCCCATGGATCCTATATTACTCTTTATTCTTCAAAACAGGAACACATGTGAGGAATGGTTAAATGGATTACCCAAGGTCACAGATCTGTATGAAGTAGTTACTACTGAAACCTGGTTCTGATCCTTATTCTGTTCCCTTACTATTATATCACAATATCATGTAATCTCCAAAATTTAAACTTTCTTTGACAATTCTAAATTTTACAGTACCTGGGTAGGAGAGAAAATGGGAGGTGGTCATTGTTACAAACATCAATTATTACTAAAGAGTACCTGAAAAATAAATACAGTTATTGTCTGGCTATTTGGGATAAAAATAACTGGCAAATTATGTTAACAACTACTCAATTTATTCAATATAGCACTCCATAGAATTGTTCTAAATTATAGATGATGAAGATGATGACAGCCAAAATGTTTTGAGCCCTTTATGTGAAGCACTATGCTAAACACTCTATATGCTTGAGCTCATTTTATCATTTCACAATTGATAGCATATTATTATCCCCATTTTACAGGCAGAAGCAGAGATCACACAGCTCAGAAGTGACTGGAACCAGGTCTGTTAGACTTCAGAGTCCTAGAACCCGGCTGTGCTCTACTGCCTTCCAATGATCTTTTAAAAATTTTTTAATATACATTTTTTGTTGATGCTGTTATAGGAAATAAATCGGAGCTTAGCTTTATTTAGGGTTGTTTAGTCGCTAAGTCACGTCCGACTCTTTGCGGCCCCATGGACCGTAGCTTGCCAGGCTCCTCTGTTCATGGGATTTCCCAGGCAAGAATACTAGAGTGGGTTGCCATTTCCTCTCCAGGGGTCTTCCCAACCCAGGGATTGAACTCATGTCTCCTGCATTAGCAGGCGGGTTCCTTACCACTGAACCATCAGGGAAGCCCCCAGTGATCTTGTCTCTGCTACTTCCTACATGTCTCAGGTCATACCCAATTTCTGCCAGACTCCCTCAAGACAGAATTGTTAATTCTGAGTGTCATTCTCTGTACATTGCAGATAAATTTAGTTTTGAGCATTTCTTAGACTATTTTTGCATCCTTATTAATTCATCTGGGATAGTTAGAGCATGTTCTGGAGAGGACTTTCAATCATTTACTGATTTTGAAGAAGTACTTCTGGAGAGAGCTCTTGCAATTAGAGAGGCTGATCTGATTTTGCCAAGTAATAGCACCTTTATGTCCCTGGAATTATGAGAATTATAAAATCCACCTGTCAACATACATAAGGCTTTGTACTTTAATAAGAGGAAAAGAAAAACATTCTTTTAAAGTGTCCAAAGTTTCTTTTTTGCCCTGAAAGGTGTTGACTTAAAACATGGTAACAAAAGTTTTAACCATCACTGACCCATCAAGTAGAATTCTGAAGGAAGTTCTTTATTTCCAGGAGCCCCAGAAGCTCCTAAGGTACAATAAAATGAGAAGCATAATATAAAATGTTGCTATCTGTACAAAATTTCACAGTGTACAAATATGTTCAACTCAAACAATCCTCAAAATAATTCTCAACTGGCCACATTCTACAAATGAGGAAACTGAGGGCCAAGGAAATTAGAAGAATGTCTATAAAGACTGGAGCTACTGTCTATGGACTTTTAAACACATGCTGCAATTCATGGGGTCGCAAAGAGTGGGACACAACTGAGCGACTGAACTGAACATTATTTCTGATGTTATATGTATAAAACTCCTTGATCATGTTTTAATGTGAGCTAGTATATCAGCTGAATCCATCACCAAAAAGAAAACCAGAAAAACCCTGAATAAAAAAGAGCCCAGAGTATAGAGCAAAACATTTATTTACTTCTCCCATGGAGTCTTGTATCCTATCGTATTACAGATTCCACCTCCCCACCATCTCTTTCCCTCTATTCATCCCTTCTCCCAAGTCTTTCCCTGTCTCCTGCCTCCTCTTATTTTGAACTGGCAATAAAGGATCTTTAGTTCCCATCTATCTGGGATGGAGGCTCTGGGTCCTTCAGATTTTTCAGCATGACACACCACTAAGTGAACCTTTCTCTTGTTAATGCTGACTGGTTCTCAAGTCAACCTAAAAAAAATCAGGTTAAACGGGAAAATGCTACTCCTTCACACACAGCTTAAAAGTAACCCCCAAATGGCAAAATGTAAAGAATTTTCATAATGAGTAAATACACATGTTCAGAATGAGTGAATCTATTCTAGCTCCTGGTAAACTTAGGGTAAGGGGTGGGAGCCAGAACAGGACACTGAAGGCAGGAGATAAAGAAGAGGCCCCACCCAAGGAGGGGATTCTAAGAGGAAAGTGCAAGTGAAGTCGCTTGGTCATATCCGACTCTTTGTGACCCCGTGGACTGTAGCCTACTAGCCACCTCCTTCCATGGGATTTCCCAGGCAAAAGTACTGGAGTGGGTTGCCATTTGCTTCACCAGAAGAGCTTCCCGACCCAGGGATTGAACCCAGGTCTCCCGCGTTGTAAGCAGACGCTTTACCATCTGAGCCCCCAGGGAAGGTGGCTTCTAACAGAAGTTTGCAAAATGATGACTGCATCTGAAATCCAAAGAGACAGCTAGCAAAGTTGCCTTTTTCTACCTTGGTGTCAGGTGGAGGGAAGAAAAATCTCCCCGAAGAATTCAATAACTACAAGCCAGAACTTCTGCCCTGAATTTACACTTCCTATGTGGGAAAAAAACCTAGAGCTAAGAATTCAGTTTAAAGTGGTCCTAGTTTGGTAGTGCCTCAAGGCATTTGGCAAAAGCAAATTTAAATCCTTTTAACTCAAAACTTTGTTAAGTATGCATGTTTAAATTTTTAAAGCTTAGTGGGGGAAAAAAGGCAGCAAGTGTGTATGAATTCCAAAATGGTAGAGTGGGGGAAATGAATTTTAAAAAAAAGTCCAGGGGAAATAAACACACACACACAAAAGGCATAAACAAGGAAAAAAGAAACAGAAAAGGCAGAGAACAAAAATAAGACACTAGAAATAAACCCAGATATATCAGTGCTCAGTCGCTTCAGTCGTGTCCAACTCTGTGAACTCGTGACTGTAGTCTTTCAATCTCCTTTGTCCATGGGATTCTCCAACCAAGAACAATGCAGTGGGTTGCCAAGCCCTTTTCCAACATATATCAGTATTAACAGTAATTATAAGTGGACTAAATAATGCACTTAAAAAAAAAAACGAAGTTATCAGTTTGCTATAAGAAACATACCAGATTAACCACCATTAGCATCTGTATCTACTCTGTGTTTAAAAATCAGCTGGTAATTCTGAAACACTGTAGAATGGATAAAAATTATTTGGTGATCATAACTCTGTTGAATTAAGAGTATTTTTGCAGCATTCCTTGTCATCAGAAACACGGTTAAAGTTTAAAACTAGAAGCAGCAGAAAACTAGCTTGTAAAATTTATGCAAGTAGAGTACAGGCCAGGCTGTCTTGGGGAAATAAACATTAAATCTCAAAGCAATGTTTTACACTGAGAAAAAACAGTTATCACACCATTTTTTAAAATGTAGTTATACATTACTGCTAGTCAAGTTTCAGGCAGAGAAACGGAAGTTTGTGTTATGAGACAAAGAATTTATATTGAAAGTAGATTTTATAAAATTGTGTGAGGAGGTAGAGACCTGAACATCCAGAAAGGAGAGTTAAGAGAATCAAAGATACTGACTAGTGCTCCTAAGCACTCACATGAGTGTTGAGGACTGTAGGGAAAAAATGAGAAGTTTAGCCCATTCATCTGCAAAGTGCAAACAATAGGAATTTGGGAAGGTATTGCCCCAGTGGGGCTACCTTCTCTGTGGGTACACAGACAAGCAGTAGAAGCCGATCTGGAGCAGCCCTCGGGAGGAAGAAGCACAAAAAGAACACACTGGACCCTACTGGGCATTTACTGCAGTTATCCATCTCCCTGTCTGCTGCTGCTAAGTCGCATCAGTCATGTCCGACTCTGTGCGACCCCATAGACGGCAGCCCACCAGGCTCCTCTGTCCCCGGGATTCTCCAAGCAAGAACACTGGAGTGGGTTGCCATTTCCTTCTCCAATGCATGAAAGTGAAAAGTGAAAGTGAAGTCGCTCAGTCGTGTCCGACTCTTCAGACCCCATGGACTGTAGCCTAGTAGGCTCCTCCGTCCATGGGATTTTCCAGGCAAGAGAACAGAGTGGGGTGCCATCGCCTTCTCCGATGTCTACATATCCTCAATTCTACCACGAATGTGAAGGTACAAACCTTCACATCTACCACTCAACTCTCACACAAATTTGGTTTTGGAGCCAACTCTAACCCAGAAAGAGAAATCCTGGGAAAATACAGTTCCCAGCTTAACTGAGCTGACAATCCAGAATAACAGTTTATAGGAGACACATCTAAAACAGAAAGGACAAGAGTGGGAAAAGACACATCAGGCAAAAACTAAGCAAAAGAAACCTGGTGTACTTGATTAAAATCAGACAAAACAGATTTTAAAGCAAAAATTGTTTTCTAGAGTTAGAGGGCTATTACATAATGATAAAGTATTCAACCAGAAGACAAAAGTCTAAAGTTGCTTACACCTAGTAATACAGCCTTAAAATACATAAGGCAAAAATTGAGAGGATTTCCAGGAGAAATTGACAAATCTCTTATCACAGTGAGACTCTGGCATACCTTTCTGAGTATTCAGTAATAAAAGAAATAAGAAAGGACATACAAGATTTGACTCTAACAAAAGTGTAAAGGAAAAATAGCATGCTGTGAAAGAAAAGCTCAGGAGGTATTAGGTATGACTTTAGAGGTTGAGTGAAAAAACTGGCTTGAAACTCAACATTCAGAAAACTAAGATCATGGCATCTGGTCCCATCATTGCATGGCAAATAGATGGGGAAATAGTGGAAACAGTGGCTGACTTTATTTTTTGGGGCTCCAAAATCACTTTAGATGGTGATTGCAGCCATGAAATTAAGATGCTTACTCCTTGGAAGTAAAGTTATGACCAACCTAGACAGCATATTAAAAAGAAGAGACAAAAAAAAAAAAAAACAGACACATTACTTTGCTAACAAAGGTCCATCTAGTCAAGGCTATGGTTTTTCCAGTGGTCATGTATGGATGTGAGTGGGACTATAAAGAAAGCTGAGCACAGAATTGATGCTTTTGAACTGTGTCGTTGGAGAAGACTCCTGAGAATCCCTTGGACTGCAAGGAGATCCAACCAGTCTATCCTAAGGGAAATCAGTCCTGGGTGTTCATTGGAAGGACTGATATTGAGGTTGAAACTCCAGTATTTTGGCCACCTGATGCTAACAGCTGACTCATTTGAAAAGACCCTAATGGTGGGAAAGATTGAGGGCAGGAGGAGAAGGGGACGACAGGATGAGATGGTTAGATGGCATCACCAACTCAATGAACATGAGTTTGGGTAAACTCCGAGAGTTGGTGATGGACAGGGAGGCCTGGCGTGCTGCAGTCCATGGGGTCGCAAAGAGTCAGACACGACTGAGCGACTGAACTGAACTTAGAGGTTGAGGTTTATTTTTGGCTGTGCTGGGTCTTTGTTGCTGTGTGAGGGCTTCTCTCTAGTGGTGAGCGAGCCTCTCACTGTGGTGGCTCCTCTTGCTGCAGAACACAGGCTGGGCACACTGGCTTCAGTAGTCGCAGCAGGGGGGCTCAGCAGTTGTGGAGTGAGGGCTTAGTTGCCCCACAGCATGTGGGATCTTCCTCAGACCAGGGATCCAACCTGTGTCCCCTGCATTGGCAGACGGATTCTTAACCACCGGATCACCAGGCAAGTCTTCAGAGGCTGAGGTTTCGCCAGGTGGCTGCAATAGGACCATGGGTAAATGCTGAGGTCACTGCCAAAAGAAAGATTCAAAGGACATCTTGAGGCCCTTGGAGAAAAAGGAAATGAAGACAAGGATAAGGTGAGAAAGCAGGAGTGTCTGTGGAATGATGGTTCGCCCATTGGCCTTCCAAGGCTGCTGGTGGGATTTCACCTCAGCAGAGCTTTAGGGTTAGAGTTCTTTTTCCTGGATTTGCCTTTCAATACCTCAGAGCAGAGGGCAAGACTGTCAGGGAGCCATGCAGCTAAGCCTTAGGCCACAGGGACCTGAGGATTCCCTTTCCTTGAGATGTGCCTGCTTTCCTTTCCCTTCCTCTGCTCTCTCTGGTAAAAACTGAAAATTGCTGGCAAGAGTATGAATAAAATTGAAGCATTGTCGGGTCAAAACTTGGGTATTTTCTTGCACAAAAGGCATCTGAGCCAGAAGAAGGTCTGTGACAAAGAAGGAGCACAGAGATCTTTAAGATGTTGGTATTTTTTCTGTTAAGAAAGAAAGACAGTCAGTCCTCTGGTGGGTTCTAATTATAAGGGTAAATGTTAACTCACTTTGAAAGAATATTTTATTCTCAGCAATATATCTATATAACTAAATTATAGTTTATATAATTTATAACTAAAGTTATAAACCGTATCCAAGTGCCCAAATTAAAATTTTTTCTAAAAATTATTCCAATATTTTTGTAAGAAATATTCTGCTTTCATTTTTAAATTGAGGATTGTCAAGAAAGGAAAACAAAGTTCATATTATAAACATCAGTTCAGAATAGGCCCAATAATACAGTTATGTCCTAAAAGGAAGCTTAGTTTTTCAGATAAAGTGGTAAAAAGGGAAATTTCTAAACACTTCAAAAGATAAACTATATATTTTGGATATTACTAAATTGAATTGTAAAACATGAACTTGATAATTCTCAAGTTATCAGAGTCAGTTGTTTCAGATCAGAGAAACCTCCATATACAACTGTAATACAACTGTATTTTTTTTAATGAGTTAATGACAAAAAAAGATATCCATTTTATTCTGGATCACTACAGGTTTGGGGGCTTTCCAGGTGGCTCAGTGGTAAAGAATTCACCTGCAAAAGCAGGAGAAGCAGGAGACGAGGTTTCGATCTTTGAGTTGGGAAGATCCCCTGGAGAAGGAAATGGCAACACACTCCAGTATCCTTGCCTGGGAAATCTCACGGACAGAGGAGCCTGGCGGGTTACGGTCCATGGGGTCATAAAGAGTCGGACGCGACTGAGCACACACACAATCATAATTATATATATAATCAATTACATATAAGTATATATACATATGTTTATGATTCCTAGAATGAGATCTAGAATGAGCACGCATGCACCCCAAGTTTCATTTGTCTTGAGGGTTTACTACTTCAATGAAATGGCCTATTACTCTTTCAAGTCTAGGAATGATTAGAGTTCTAAATTGAAAGAATTTAATGCCAAGTTATTTACCTCCATGTTTGGTTAACAGTAAGTACTCTCTTCATTTGAAGCACTGACCTAGCCCCTGTTTCCAGTAAGCCCACCAAAGCCCCACACTCTGTGTTCAAGGAAAAAATCTTTGGATACACTGTCTCCTTTAGGAGGGAGAAAGCGAAGTGGGAAGGCAAAATCTTTCTTACCCCTTTCCCTTAAAGGTGGTGGTCTTTTATCTTTCTCTGAGGACAACAATTCAGGGGGAAAAAGTCTTTCTTTTACAGAAAGACACTAGAATTTTCCCTTCCCTTCATGTTATGTTTATTGTTAAAAAACTGTTAAGCCTTTTTCATGTCCAGGCCTTACTGTTAGTCAACCATTTCTAGTCACTCAATCGAAAAGACCCATGTTAACTATTGTTAATTTAATACCAATCTTTAAAAGGATCCTCATCCCAGGGACGGGGGAGCCTGGTGGGCTGCCGTCTATGGGGTCACACAGAGTTGGACAGGACTGAAGTGACTTAGCAGTAGCAATCTTTTAGAAACACAATTTTTACTAAGTGGAAAAGAATAGTGTGAGTTGTTTAAACTAGAAGAAAAAGTAAACAGAGGTAAAAATAGGGATGACCATGGTAGAGGATTCTGAGGGCTGGATGATGATAATATGGAAGTCATCATACTGTTCTAATTTTATGTATGTTCAAAACTCACCAGGGACTTACTTCCCTGGTGGTCCAGTGGTTAAGTCTCCAAGCTTCCTTGCCAGGGGACACAGGTTGATACCTGGTTGGGAAAGTAAGATCCTCACACATCTTGAAGCAAGGCCAAATCCCCCAAAAATGAACAAAAGAACACCTCACCATAAAAGGTTAAAAAAAAAAAACAGACAAAAACTTGCTGACCAATCATCTGTTTAGACTGGTGACTCTCAAGGTTCTTGGATGACCATTTCTTTGAGGAGTCTCTTCATTCAACCAAGCTTGAAGAATGAGATGACCTTTCCCTTCCCAAAGCTCAGAATTACTTCTTAAACAGTTTCAAATATTCCCATATGCTAAAGGAAAGAGCATTATGAACTAACAATGTTTTAGTTTCTAAGACCTTACCACTAAACCTTGAGGAAATCAATTCTCCTAAAACTATTTGTTTACCTATCAAAATCGCCTTTATACAGCTGATTTCCATTATGTGCCTTAGATAATAATCTCTAAGTGGACAAAGATTTAACTCACCTTAACAGTGTTTTGCTTGCTGCTGCTGCTGCTGCTAAGTTGCTTCAGTTGTGTCTGACTCTGTGCGACCCCATAGACGGCAGCCCACCAGGCTCCCCTGTCCCTGGGATTCTCCAGGCAAGAACACTGGAGTGGGTTGCCATTTCCTTCTCCAATGCATGAAAATGAAAAGTGAAAGTGAAGTCGCTCAGTCATGTCTGACTCTTAGCGACCCCATGGACAGAAGCCCACCAGGTTCCTCAGTCCATGGGATTTTCCAGGCAAGAGTACTGGAGTGGGGTGCCATTGCTTGGTAACAGTTATTAAAATTGCCACAGAAAATATCTGCCAACTCTAAACACTTCCCTCGAAGGGAGATACTGAGTATCTTCTATGTTATCCTGTGTTGACTTACGACTCTGAATATATTGTATATTGTGAATCATTTTAGGGTTACAAATAACTCATCCATTTAGGCTGTAAATTTCACTAGATAAAAAAGTACAGGGGAGCAAGCAAGCCAATAGCTAAGAGATACAACTATAATTTTTCTTTTTTTTCCAGTCTCACCTTAGGCCACATTTTTTATCCAGCTTCATACTAGATCACAAAATTATACCAGTCTTCTTATTTGTGATGAGCTAAAGAAAACAGAAGAGTTCAAATTCACCTTATTCTAACAATAAGGCAATGAAGCACAATAGAAAACTAAATTCTAATTGTAAATGTTTTTTTGCAACATAACATTTTCAAATCAGCTTAAATCCAGAGAGATTTTTTTATTACACAATTTGATTTTTACATCAATAAAATCTTAGATATAACAATACAGATGAAGGAACAACAATTTAATTTGTATTGAAATAAATATGAGATACACAAAGCACATACAGTGGAAAAGGGTCACAATAAATTACAAGTGGAGACATTATTTTGCTCAATCACCAGAGAAAGCCCTTGACACTTCCAATTTCACACCATCAAATTTATCATTCTTGCTGATTTAAGCAGAACACAAAACAAATATGGATCCCAGGGCTTACTTTCACAGGTACCAGCATAGATAATTCTCTACAGTGATCCAATTTGGAAATCAGTAGGGACCAGTAAATCACTGCATAAAAGAAAGAGTGAATGAGGTCCTTTTTCCTTAGTGTCAGCAGGCTATGATTATTATGTTTATTAGATTCTCTTGAAAGGACTTCACATTTTCTCAAATATTCAGGAGCAGTATATTTCCCCTCTGAGCCCTATATTAGCATTTATGTGCTTTGGTCTTGAATACACAGTAATGATGAATTTTTCAATTTATTTTATAAATTTATATAGTCTGGATAGTATTGGCCTGAAGAGTATATAACTCCCCAACCTGTATAATATTCGATATTAAAAATGGATTCAAGAGAAGTTACTAAGAAATGCTGACATACTGTATATACAAATTTAGTTCAATATATCCCATTATATAGAGCACCAGAGCAATGCATTTATTATAATCAAGCAATTTTCTATGACTCTCTAATCTTTGTGGCCCTTTTACATTTGTTCCAATATATACATATCACAAATGTTGCCTGCCTAAGACGTTGCCCATTTGGTCTCAACTTACAAACATAAACGTAAGCAAAAATTCATGTCAAAAGCATTTATCTTAAAATTACAAAAAAAAAAAAGTCAAAAGTTTGGAATTTAAACTGTTATGAACCAAGGGAAAAAAGAAGTTAGTTCAAAAGTACTGAGCACATATATGTATTTTTTAAAAGTAGCTTCAGAAAACTATGATGGAAAAAGTAAAATGATTCTTGGGCCTTTCCTTCTCCTGGAATATAAGGTAATTTTTAGATTCCAGCAAAGATATCTAGCAACAATTTTTTCCTATCATTTCCTAAGAAAAAGGAACTGGTTTAGACTAAAAAAATACTGTACTTTATCTCTGGTCACATCAACTCATATTCAGTGCAGGTCAGTTTTCCTATTTGCACTGCCTAAGAGGACAAAGACTACTCTAGAGTTAAGCCCTCACACGGAGATGTGTTCCTCCTAAGAACCCTCCTGAATACCAGCTTAGAAGATACCCATGTCACAGAGTAACTACCACCAGGAAACTTCCCAAACATTGAGCAGCTTCTTTCTTATCCTTAATACCAGATCCAAATACAACTTTCCACCCAGAGTATTAGAAGAGGACTGCTCATTAAAATAATTTCTGGAAACAACTCCTGGATTTACAAAACATATATGCCTTTGGTATACACTAAATCCATTGAACTATGCCATCATATAGCCTCTCAGAATTCTCTTAATTCTAGAGAAATTTCAGTGAGGTGTTAAATGAAATTAGCTGTCTCTGTAACTCAAACTGAATTTACAAATCTAGGCACCATTCCTAATATCCAAAATTATCGACATGCTTTTGTATTACTGTGAAGTCTTAATTTTAAGAGATGGAACTGGCTGTAACTTGTTTACCTACAAAATGACCATGAAAAAAATTAAGTACCATTTTCTCTATACCTGAAAATGAAGGTGAAAGAACAATTTTATAACTGACATGTTTAGGTAACTTAGGCACTTAGGGAAACAAAAACAAAAACAGCAGAGAGACTGATCTGAGTAATACCACTAACTGGCCTATTCTATTTACCTAGGAAGCAGATATTAACAGGGTACTTACTCCAGCTTTTGAACGTTTTTGTATTTAAAAAATGTACTCAAGAGTAAATGCTTACTAAATATTTACTGAATGTTGAATAATTACATATTAAAGAGAATCATGGAATTCAGGCCCTTAGTTTTATGGCTGACTCAGGATTTAGTGGCATTTAACCTTTCAACATGGCATGATAAACAGCTGGGGACTACTTGAGGAAAGAGTGCCACCTACTGCTCATCAGCATAACTGGTTACTTTCTCCCTTGAGGTTTTCACCACAGAATAAAAATCAGCTTCAATCTGGGTGAAAGCATTAAGCTAGCAGATCAAAAAGGGCTTTGGGTAGGGGGTGGAGAGGAGCTTCAGACCTATGTTAATTAAAACACATTTGTTAGCATTACATAAGGATCTTTACCACAATCCCTCAAAATTAGTTTCATTCATTCTGATCTCAAACTTTATTAAACAAATTTCTCTTTGGACTGACATTAAATAGTTAAAATTCATGAGGAATCAAGTATACAAAAGGAATACAGAATCTTTGTTAGAATAAAGTAGATTCTGTAGGAGGCCTACACCTGTCCAAGAAAGTTTAATATTTAAAAGTGCTAGAAGAGCAGCACTATACAACTTCCTAAACAATCAGATAGTCTAGATGTTAAATCAACTGTTTTTAAACACATAAAAATAAATTCAGCTATGCTGTATTTAAAATAAATTCAGCAGCTGTAACTTTTCCTAGTATACTCATTCTATATACTCTATTATAATAATTTCCTTTTTTGTTATACATTTTGCATTGTGTAAATGACATCCAAGACATACAATTTTACTTTTTTGGCCTCGCGGCATGTGAGATCTTAGTTCCTTGACCAGGGCTTGAACTCACACACTCTGCATTGGACTGGTGGAGTCTTAACCACTGGATCACCAAGGAAGTTCCTGTATTTCTTTAATTTTAACTTGACAGACATAAAGTTACACTGTACTTTCAGATGTCAAATGAGCTGTCTGTACATATTCATACTGCAAAATTCCTAACTACAAGTTCATGCAAACTAAACATCTAGCAATGCTCAAATTGTAGGATTTATTTTTTTATGAGTTTAGTGAAAGGAAAGTGAAAGTGTTAGTTGCTCAGTTGTGTCCCACTCTTTGCAACCTCATGGACTGTAACCCACCAGGCCCTTCTGTCCAGGCAAGAACACTGGAGTGGGTTGCCATTTCCTTCTCCAGGGAATCTTCCCGACCCAGGGACTGAACTTGGGTCTCCTGCACTGCAGGCAGATTCGTTACCATCTGAGCCACCAGGGAAGCTTATTTATAAGCCAAACTTTTCTTTAAAAAATATATCAGAAGTATAATCCCATTATATGATAAAAGCCTCAACTTCTGAAGCACAGAGAATTTTAAATTTTAATAGTATTAATGTTAAATTCTTTTCATTAAAACCCACCTAAGTTATTTCCTTTAGGAAAATCTTTTTGGTCAATAATAATTTTCAAAATAAAAAACAGGCATACTTAACAATCGTGGTTAAAAGAGAGCACAGAAAGGAAATCAATAAATGGAAAAACTGGTGAAATTTAAGTTCCACATCTTAGTAGTTAATATATTGTCCCAGGGTTAATTTCTTAGTTCTGATAAATGTTCTATAGTTATGGAATCTGTTAATACAAGGGGAAGCTGAGTAAAGGATATATAGAAACTCTACTATTTTTTACAACTTTTCTACAAATCTAAAATTATCTCAAGATAAAAAAATTGTAGAAAACAAAGAAACTTAGTAACTTAAAAAATAAATATGCCTTCAGCTGCCATAATTTCTTGATATAATTCGAATTTGTAAAAACATCATTAGAAATAATATATTGTTTACTTAACATTAAAGTTACTTTATTGCTCTAGAAAATTTAGTTTTTAAAACCATCAGATTATACACATAGTGACAATGAGTGCCCCCCAACAATCGACTGTGTATTATGAAGCTTCTCTACCTTTGTAGATAATATTACAAAATTACAAAAATAGCTGGTTACAGTTGAGCTATCAAGTAAGTATCACATTTCTATAGACCAAAAAGTAGAATAAAAAGAAAACTGATGTTACTGCTAAGTCACTGAGTATATTTGAGAAATCCAAATTACATGCACATAGAAGAAAACTGGTTACAAAAACCATTACATTACTCTGCATTAACATTTTGCAATGTTTTAAACATTTCCAATCATGCAATAATAAATAAAGGTCAGAATGAATTTTAAAAGGGAGTTGATGGAAGCTCAACAAATGTGTTTCATATGTTAAACAACTCAAATCACAGTTGCATAATACATTCAATTCCTCTAAATTTATCCATGCATTACAAGACTGAAATGCACACTATTTCCCCCACAACTCCTCTGGCCCCATTCCCAATCAATAACCAACACCTATAAACCTTTCTATTTAATCTTTTAAATGAAATTTGATAGGTAGGTATGTATGATCTTCATTATTATTTCAGAACAGATACAAAGTTCAGTCACAGCTCAATCTTCACTTACATTCCTTTCAAAGGGCACCTGAACTGGTGCAACTATCTATGAAAATTCAAGCCTAAGAAACTGAGAAAACTGGCAGTCAAGAATCTGATCTAAGTAATTGTATCCACAATCCTAAAAGGATTTACTATTTGAGAACTGTTACTCAACCTGTCTCTGAGAGGAAAACTGTATGACTACTGCTCGCTGATGTAAAATGCTTAGGTGACCACAAATGTTTACCCAGTTGGTTAACAACCTTTGAGTTGGGCCTGTAAGAAAAAAACCCCAAAGCCACAGAAGTAAATATGAAAATAAAATTTTGGAAGGTCATAGTATAAGATACATAAAGAAATCCAAAATAAATCTGTCCTGATGAAGCAGTACAAAATTTACATAAAAGCACTTTGAAATTAAATACAGAAGGAGGGAAGTGTTTTTGTTACAACCATCAACCAAAATTACTGAATGGCAAAAGAATACTGTCTCAAAGTATACTGAATTTACATGTTAATATTATCATAATGAACTCATGCCAGATGTAAATTCAGGTTACCAATTAGATGAAAACAAACTTTAGAGCTATTTTTACCAGACAAATAAATGTACTTCATGATAAAGGCACAGCAGCATCTAAAGAATTCCTGATACATTTATCACAAGATTCAAACTTCCTTAACTATTAACAACAATCACAATAGAGTTTCTCAGAAAGTGTTTGATAGGCTTGACTAAACATGCCAGGAAAATGATTACTTTTCTTTTGAGATGCATTTATGTAAATTATGTAAATTGCATTGAGGTCAGTTTTACACCTGGAATTATCCATCCCTAGCAGAAGAAGTACCAGCAGCTAACAATGCTTATTTACATTGTGTATAACTTAGCTGGATGTTACACTATGCAACTGTTGGTGCCAGTCTGCTTATAAAGGCAATACTCTGGAGACAAAGTCTTCTCACAAACAGTGGGCAAGCAGGTTTCATTATAAGATGTTCAACAACAATTCTCAGTTCATTAAACAAGGTCCTGCAACATAAAATATGTTTTCTTTCAGAAACTCAATGAAAAAGCAATGTGATTCAAGAGTAAATGCTGATAAAGGGCTTTGCACTAAAGAATCTGAATTAGTAATAACCAGGATGTACTGCAGGCAACATACAGAATTAAAATTCCCCAAATCAATACCTGTGTCCTTTTTTGGGGAAAATATTCATTTAACAAATGGCTCTCTAAGGGCTGAGATTAGGGATGATTTGTATTTCCTTTACAGTTGAGTCACATAATCTTCACATCTGACTTACGCAAATTCAACTAGGTTTAAAAAAAGAGAGCAAGAATGTGAAAGTTATCTAGTATGAGCAACCCCTCCTACCATTTCCTTAAAAGAACATACTGCCTCTTAGAGCCTTCCTCATCTGAAAAATGGGAATATGTACTTATTGGAGTCACAGTGAAGTTTCAATGAGGAAACTCAGAAGATGCTCAATAAATATTGCTGTCATTTAGCTGCTGAGTCGTGTAAGACTCCGTGACCCCATGGACTGTAGCCCACCATCATTCCTCTACATCTAAAAAGTACTGAGTTCCAAACTTCTTACCCTGAGGCTCAAGAAGTTTTACGATATGGTTCCAATATACCTTTAAAATCTCTGCCCTAACCACTCACCACTCAGAATTTCCCTTCTGGTCAAACAGGCCTACATATGTGCCCCTTAAACTGTGTTTATCTTACTGCCTCTGAACTTGTGCTCCTATTGTTTTCCTACCTAAAATGCTTTCCTTCTTCTCACTGTCTATTGAAAGTCTTTAATCCTTCCAGAACAAATTAAAGTATTTTGTGAAACTTTCCTGGGCTCTTCTCTCTTCTGGCTCAATGCTCTCTCCTCTCTTGTGGACTACAGTACTGATACAATAAACACGAAATTCATCACAGGTTGACATGTGAATACTACATCCTGCACTACTGTTTCCTTTCTTATTTGTGATGTGTTTCCTCAACTAGGACAGTACCAGGAGAGGGAGACTTTTGTCCTACACAGTTTTAAATTCCTTACACTTTAGCACTGTTTTAGATGTGGTCAAGAAAACTCCAGTCTTAATGTCTGAAAAGCAAGCACCTCCTCATCAATCCTAGAACTTAGATTCGCAAAAACATTGCTTGCTTCTAAATTCTAATATAAAAGTTAAATAACTCTTAAAAGTTATAAATGGTATATTTCACAATACTATTAATAAATAAAACAGATTTAAACTAATCACAAGCTTACCGACAATATGGATTTCTTCGAGAAGAGTATCGAAGAGTAAGGAATCTATAGTATATAAAAGGCTGAAACAAACTTCCTTGACCACTGAAATAAACAAATACAAGGGAAATAAATACACATTATCGATTCATATGTATGCTCAACATTTAAAGGCAACTTAACTGGACAATGTGTTTACATTCATCAAATCATCATAATAATATCTATCATATCTAAGTCCAAGTTATTCACGTAGGTATTGTTAAATTTTTTAAAGCTACTAAATAAATCAGAAAATGTTATATAAATGCTTCAACAACTTCCATTAATAATTGGTAATCAAGTTTTAAAACTTTTTATAAAATATTTAAAATGAGAAGTAGTTTATTTGGTATAAACAAATAAAAAAATTAATAAAACCATATAGGCTCACTAGTAAATGTGAGTATAGGCTAAACATAGCCTATATTATTTATTTTTCTTGGTTAAAATGACAATCATAATACCCCAAGAGTCATATACATGTTTCTGAAATTCTAAGTCTGGAATCCTTCCCTAGGAAAAACTATTTTAAGATGTTCACTAAAACAACCATAAATAAAACACAGCAAGAACCTAACGGTCTCCAGGCAAGAATACTGGAGTGGGTAGCCTTCTCCAGGGGATCTTCTCCACCCAGGGATTGAACCTGGGTCTCCTGCATTGCAGGTGGATTCTTTACCATCTGAACCACCAGGGAAGCCCAGTTGGGTAGCAGGGCTAAGTAAATTATATGTATATTTGATGGATTCAGTATGCAATTACTTAAAATCTTGACTACTGAAAACTACACAGGAACTCTGAACAAAGCAGGATATAAAGCTATACATATTATTACAACTATATTTTAAAAATCTTGGGTAGAATAAATGCATCAAGATCCTAAATGTGGTTTGATTTTTAGGTTAAATTTTTTAGCCTCCCCACTCACCCTTGGCAGACCCACAGAGCTTGTGGGATCTTAGTTCCCTGAGTAGGGATCCAGTCCCAGCACCCTGCAGTAGAAGCACAGAGTCTTAACCACTGGACTGCCAGGCGATTCTCCTTTTCAGCCTCCCTGCACCCCCAACTGTATTACTTTCATAATAAAAATTTACATGATTACAATTTATAACTAGATATATCTACTTTCTTCAATAAATCATGTGATAAAATTTTAACTCTGTATATTGAAAAATAGAGGCATTACAGAACACATTAAGTAGAAAAGACTATCCAATGAAACACAAATTTTCCATCATCCAAGTTAGTTCCTTAATCAGTTATAGCAGTCTCTAATATAGCCTTCCAGAAATTTACATCAAAAAGTATATATAATGGCTAACATGCAGCGCTCACTCTGTAATGCACTGAACTGTTAACTCTAGAAAGGAAGTGGTATTATCATTCCTATTTTAAAGAAGAAGAACCCTGTGGATGTACCTAGAGTCTGTCATACAGAGGGAATACGTCAGAAAGAGAAAAGTAAGTATCATACATGAGCGCATATATATGGAATCTAGAAAAGGTACTGATGAACATACTTGCAGGGCAGGAGCAGAGATGCAGATGTAGAGAAGGCAGAGAAGGGACATGTAAACACAGGGTGGGAAGAAGAGGGTAGAACAGATTGAGAGCAGCACTGACATATATGCATCACCATGTGCAAAATAGACAGCTAGTGGGAAGCTTCCATATAGCACAGGGAGCTCAGCTCAGTGCTCTGTGATGACCTAGAGGGGTGGGATAGGGGAGCGGGAGGAAGGGTCAAGAGGGAGAGGCTATATGGACACATATAGCTGATTCACAATGTTGTACAACAGAGACTAACACAACGTTATAAAACAACTATACTCCAAAAAAAAGGATGAAACAGAATGAAACATATATGCCTTGAAACACACACCTCAAATATAAATACCCTACACAGTTCTCAACTAATTTTAAATTTACTGTATCTTAGCAATCATCCCCTATCACAACCCACAAATTATCTTATTCTTTTTACAACCTGAAATATTCCATTTTATGCATGTACTAACAAGCTCTCTACTAATGAACAAACCCAAAATGATCATCCTTTTATCTGTCTTTGCACATGTGTGTATATTATATAAGATAAACTAACTCACAGACTACATGTCTAAGATAAACTCATAAACTGTTCACTTCTAAATACAGAGTTTTATGCATTATTGCTACAAATTTAACTTAATAATAAGGCCTTCTAATATTAGACTGTGCTTCTACCATGAAAGGTAGCATTTAAGGAATAATGACTTGAAATGTTTAATTTTATAATCTGTGTTATACTCAAGTGACATACTTGAACCATTAATAGCTTCTCTTATTAGGGAATTGAATAATACTTTATTACTTAGTTTTCCTTTTTAAAAATAACAACATGATTCTTCTATTTAAATATTTTGGTAAATTCTCATTTCCTTTACAATAATCTTAAAAATTAAGATCAATTTGTACATTTTAAGTGTTTAAATAAAAGACTAAATACCACAACTGACTTAATATACTAACATAGTAAAACTTGGTATGCCAACAAAAAATTCACTACAGTTCCAATAATGAGGTTTTTTGTTTAAGTGTGCTTGGCATCTCAGCATTTCACTGTAATTCTCTTCAGCTTACTTAAAAGGAGAACAAACTATTCTGCTTATTAACCTGAATAGACACCAATTATCTCCACATACAGAGTTAGTTTTGGTAGCTACATTTTAACTTTCACTCAGATACATAAAGCAAATCACAGAATCTGGGGATACCCAAGACCAGGCGACCCAAGAAACAGAAAAATGAGCAAGAAAGTAAGAGGGTAAAAGGTTCCTTTCACCAATATGATGAGGATCACAAAAAAAGATGAACTAGCTTCTAGGGTGAAAATTCCAGAGCTGAATTCCAGAAGACAAAATTCCAGAGACAAATACAGCTGCATCAAATTCTACACTTAATATTCACGGAACGTTACAATTGGAAGGATTTTTGGAAGTTACTAATTTCAACTACTATTAGTTTTTTAAATGTAGAAAAATAAGGCCCAGAAGGCCTAGTTAACTGTCAAATCAACCAGAATCCAGCTCCCTGACACCCAGTAAGAAGTTTTTCCATTGTACCATTCTGCTGCTAAGTCGCTTCAGTCGTGTCCGACTCCGTGCAACCCAGAGACGACAGCCCACCAGGCTCCCCCGTCCCTGGGATTCTCCAGGCAGGAACACTGGAGTGGGTTGCCATTTCCTTCTCCATGTACCATTCTAGGACCCTATTTAAATTATATTATCTAGTTTGGAACCCCACAGCTTAACAACATGTGGTGATCCTGGAATTTTCAGAGGAAAGTATTATTTACAACAATGGTACAGATGTATTTATGAGGAAATCTAAAAAACTCTCTTACCAGCTTAAAGAAACACTGCTAAGGAAAGGAGTAACTGTTGGTATATAAAAACATCACTAGTTAATCAAGGCAATGAACATTAAAATGAAATATTTCATAGACAAAAATGTTACAAACTAATGAGATTATGGAAAATAGGTAACACAGATCTATTAGAGGGCAATTTGGTACATGGTCTATTAAATATAAAATATACCCAGCTTAGACTCAGTAAAAGTATATATGGATTCACACAAAAGTAGAAGCAGACAGGTAAAAAAAAATGGTTACTGCAGCAACATTTGGAAAAGTAAAAGTCTGAAAACAAATGGCCATTAACAGGGCAATGGGTAATAAAATGCAGCATAATAATATGATGGAACACTATACAGCCATTAAACAAGACAAACCAGAACTGTGAATGTCAATATAAACAGGTCACAAAAACATACTGTATGAGTAAAAAAAGCAAGATGCACACCACTGATGCTTGTGATGTATAATAAAAACTAAACAAAGCCCCACACCCATAAAATAAGATACATTTCCTACCTATCTGTGTAAGCACTTTAAAATAACTACATATATGTACTCATATCAAATTCCTTAGCTCTGGGAAGGAGAGGACAGAATTGCAACTAGCCTTCACAGTTAAATGATATTTTAGTTTTTTATCTGTAATGTCCTATTACCTGAGAAACTGAAAATTGAGAAAGCAATAATCTGGGAAGAAATGTAGTTTTATTTAGCTATTTTCCTTTACATATTTTTACATTTTTTAAAATTTATTTTTTAATTGGAGTATAACTGCTTAACAATGCTGTGTTAAGTTTCTGCTGTACAACAACATGAATCAGCCTTGCCCTCTCGAGAGAAACGTAGTTTTATAACTTAAATGCAAGAATACAGATACTGAGGTCAATACTATCTTAATGTTCTATTTTCAAAAGGAAGGTTTTCTTTACTTACGCATTCTTCTCATAACTAACATTCAAAATAAGGAGGTGGCAGTAGGCAGCTATCAATGCCGACCTTAACTTTTCAGATTTTTCTCCAGTATGGGAAAAATAATCTCAGTAATGTTACAATGGACTACATTAGCCTTTCTAAGACTCTTTCAAAAGTAGTTATTTGGAAGATAATTTTAAAATGTTAAATAACTCATAAGGAACAATAAAGAAGACCGATTCCTAGGTTTACTCCAGTCGACCACAGCAGCAGCACTATCGTAGCAGCGCTCCACCGTCACATGAGAAGGCGACTGCCAAGATCCATCGAGCTCTACATGTCAGGGTTTACTTCAACAGATTTAAGCCGCATGAAGTTTGAGTTGATACATTTATTATATTCACTTAGACATCAGCCTCCTAAAATAAATGTATTTTTATTCTTACCTGAAAAGCATAAAAACTGTAGCAGGCATCAAGAATATTTCATTACAAGCAATGAACTTCAGAATATTCTGTTGATTAGCGCTTAATTTATCCAAGAGAGATCTCAGCAGAGGTAAACTATTTGAACCCTTTGCCTTAAAACATAAGAAAACAAATATTAGAAGTCATGAAAGCATTTTTGATCACTCAATTATTTTCTTTCCTTAGATAAATGGTATATCTAACATGCAATACAATCAAAAGACAATTATTTGAAAATGATGGTATAAAAATTTACAAACCATTCAGTTAGGGACAAAAGTTAACATATTTTCCCGCTTCACTGTATTTTCTATATTTGAAGAATTAAATAGAGAACTTTAATAAAAGCCCTTTTCATTCACTGATGCTTTGTTTTCCTTAAGAAAGATTCGATTATTCCACTAAAAGTGGTGCTGATTTCTCTCAACCATAACAAAATCTGGCTATGCAGAAACATAAAGTATCTGAGATTCCTTAGTTAATTAAAGATAGAAATCACAAAGTTCAGTTACTGCTGTAACCCAAGAACTATGGAGATAAAGAAAAAGGCCAACACAAGGCAAATTTTTGGATATTTTAATTTAAACTTCAGTGCATATGCAGTCAATCTTCCTGGCACATGGAGGTTATTAGGCTAATGTTCCAACTCAGGAATAAGAAAATGTTTTAGAAAAGCATTAGTTTTGAACATTAGTGTAAAGAAATTCAGTACACTCTACTCATCTAGTATGTTAAAATCACTGACAGAACAAGAGACTTCTGACAACTTATCAAATATATTTCAAACTTCAGACACTCCTCCAGGAATTGGACAGTGATTTTAATTACAATCCATTTTGAAAAAATGTACTATTTTATTGAAACAATAAAAAATTCCAAAATTTTCAAATCACTAATTTAGAGCAAGTCTGTAAGGAACATAGGAACTTTCTGAGACACATGCCCAAATGTCTTAGAACTCAAATTTGTGTCAACTACCTGTAAATCCGGGAGTCAAAAGACAAGGCCAACATTGTTTTACTTACATCAAGAATCTTTTTTGTGTATGTGGCAGCATGAAGCAAAGAAAATAACAAGACTGGGAAAATGCTCACTGAAGAAAATAATTAAGGAAAACATTACAAATTCATCAAGTACTTTGCACAACAGGGTATGTATTATGTTCAAGTATACATATCTGAAATAGCATCTGCTAAAATGAGTTCACTGATGGCTTCTGTTTTACTGATACTTTATAAAATGAAGTTTTTTTAAAATATGTAAACAAAGTCCTTTTTTTTAACCCACAGTTCTTTTTATAAATAGTGAAAAAGTTTTTTCACCTATTTCTAGTATATAACATATTGTGAACATTTGCTAAATTAAAATCTAGGCCACCTCAAAGTGATAAGTAATACGGCTTTTAATCACACAATGGTCATTCTGGATGGAATCCCTTAGCCATCAAATACCAACACAGTCTTTGTACTGCTTTCATCAACTTAGGAAAGAGTATAGGGTAATGGTTTAAGAAGTAGTTCCCAAATTTTCCTCAACTATAGATATTTAATTCCTTTTTCCTACAAGGACTTCATTATTTTCAGATACTGTTCCAATCAAGCTTTTATAGTCAAGCTTTCATGGTTAAGGTATTCTCAATCTGTACAAATAAAAAAGACATTGTATACCTGGTTTGTATATATACTCAAATGAGAGTTTCATCAGTTTTAATTATAGACATGAACAAAGAATCCTTATTTTAAGTTTCATCATTTGGCTTTTTGTGATAGATAATATATACAATTTTCTTTTAGCTTTTTTAAAAAAAATGGAAATTGCTCAAAATACTCTATTTATCCCAACTTCTGCTAGGTTGATAACAAAAAACCCCCGCTTGTCCAAGTTATTTCCATGAAATGATAATAGACTGTTAATCATAAATGGCAAAAACACTTGTCCTCAAAACAGTAGCAATTTATAAAAAATAATCCATGATATTTTTCTACACCAAATGGAAGCTTGGTGTGAGGGAAATGATGCCCACTATGACACAATCTGAGTATCAAATTCATTATAACCACAACTCATCATTTAGGACCCAAAGGTTCCAAAGTTCCCACTGGCAAGTAAAACACTGACCCACAGCCAAGTGTTGTAAGAATTCTAACTCTCTAACATAAAAGTTCTCCGATTAATATCCTGACCAAACCTTCCCTGTCACTTCTAAGAATTAAATAAAATGCCAATTTATGAGAAGAGATCACACATACATAAAAATAGCTTTACACTTTTAACAGAACCCTGAATTCAGAGTCAAGGTATCTGGGTCTCATTCTTGGCTCTGACACTAACTTCAGTTCCCTAGGCCAAGTTCCATTTTCTGCTGTACAAATTTGCAGTGATCCAAGCTGCTGCTGCTGCTGCTGCTAAGTCGCTTCAGTCGTGTCCGACTCTGTGCGACCCCAGAGATGGCAGCCCACCAGGCTCCCCCGTGCCTGGGATTCTCCAGGCAAGAACACTGGAGTGGGTTGTCATTTCCTTCTCCGTGATCAAAGCTAGGGGTTTCTAATAAGTCCTATCTCTAACATTCTATAGTTCAGAAATCCTTGATAAGATACTCATAATTTTAGCATTCATTGTTAAACTATTTAGAAAATTCAAGGGACAAAGAGTGCATAACAGAAATAGGACAATATATCATCACCTTTGTAAGAGCAAAGATCAGAACATGACTTTGGGCTCACTTTTACTAATGTAATACCTAACTACTTTAGGAATCAGATTAGTATTTCTTGCCAATTAATAGCTTATGTTATTCCCACTACATACTCCCCTCCCAGTAAGAATTAAAGAACATTAAATCCTTAATCTTCAACATTCCCTAGAGAGGGCACAGCAAATAACTGGACAGAAAAGGCAAAGAGGATGTCTTCACTGTTGTGAGTCATTTTTTCTAGAAAACACAGTTTCTACCATTTCTATTTTTCTCTTCAAGGAAATTTTAAGCTACTAAGGGCAGAAACAAGAATCTCTATATAATTTCCCATTATATCTCAGAAAAGCAAGAATTTTAATATTGCTGATTGTAAAGAACCTCAATGAATGTGGCTGATAAAAAGAGGTCAATCCAATATGTCAACAAACGTGCTTATCGCTTACAGCTGCAGGACAAGGATTATCTAGCAAGTTTTACCTACACTACTATTTACTTGCCAATGTGCTATCAGGCCGGTTATTTTAAACTCCTTGAGCCTCAATAATACAATGCTCAAAATAATTTTCTTTAGAATGTTGCAAGGATTAAATACGTCAAGTTTATATACACTGGCAAAATAGGTGCTCAAAAAATTTTTCCTTCCATTCTCTTTTCCTTAAGACTTGTGTTAGAGACATATTTTATTGTGCTTTCCATTATGTACAGTTGTATCATAAATATTCAAGAACACTTAAGAGCAGCACTTCTTAAAGTACAGAATATTTTCCTGAGGGATGATTCAAGGGGAGCTGGGTAGATGGGTGGACAACTGATTCAAATGATTGAGTTTAGGAAAGACTGGTAACTCGTAGTCTCACAATGCACATTACCGTATCAAAGGTCTCACAGTAAAGAATCTGTTTAGCAATGTTAAACCTATTGCTTCCCAAACATCAAACTGCAGAATGTCTTCCCCTCCATTTAAAAAATACCTATTATCCCACAACATATTTCTGAAATGTGTAAACATACAAATTCCAAAAATCCATGAGTCTGTCCTTATTTTCTACTTTGTGCTGTGCTGTGCTTAGTGGCTCAGTTGTGTCTGACTCTTTTCGACCCCATGGACTACAGCCTGTTAGGCTCCTCTGTCCATGGGGATTCTCCAGGCAAGAATACTGGAGTGGGTTGCTATGTCATCCTCCAGGGGATCTCCCCAACCCAGGGATCAAACTCAGGTCCCCTGCATTGCAGGCTAATTCTTTACCATCTGAGCCACCAGGGAAGCCCAAGAATACTGGAGTGGGTAGCCTGTCCCTTCTCCAGAGGATCTTTCCAACCCAGGAATTGCACCAGCGTCTCCTGCATCGCTGGCTTCCCTGGTAGCTCAGACGGTAAAGCGTCTGCCTACAATGCGGGAGGCTCAGATTCGATCCCTGGGTTGGGAAGATCTCCTGGAGAAGGAAATGGCAACCCACTCCAGTACTCTTGCCTGGAAAGTCCCGTGGACTGAGGAGCCATCAGTCCACGGGGTCACAAAGAGTCGGACACAACTGAGCGACTTCACTTCTTCACTTCACTCCTGCATTGCAGGCTATTCAAAGCAAATACTAATTTCTTTTTACTTTATTAATTACCTCATTCTCAGCTTAAATATAAGTTATTTCTTGATTAATTTCCTTTTGTTTCTAGCTTACTTACAGTTAAAAGATAGAGCTAAGAATTTCTCTTTTCTTAAAGCAAGACATCTGGGTATCTTCCCAAAGAAGGTGTGAATTAAATGAAATAAACTTACATATTAAAATATAAGTCCTCCATGGGCTTGTGCTTTGAATCTGAAATTTGCAATATCCATTGCTAACAGAGAAGTTTATAAGATCAAATATTAAAGTTCAAAATTCCCAATCACCTCTTCAAAATTTGGACTTCACATTTTAAGAGTCAGACACACTCTTACACTTAACGTATCTTCTTTCAAAAGAAGTACCAACAAACCAACCAACCCAGGCTTCACGGAACACCCTCATTGCTGAATCCTTCCAGTAGCAAAAAAATAATCAAAAGTGATGTCCCTACATTCAGCAGGCAATTTCACTGTCAAAACGGTAAAAAAGGATACTTGTAACAGGGTAGGAATTGACAAAGATGAGTGAATACAACAGGTAGTGGCAGCTGTCCTCTAACAAAGCCTGGGCCAGGAACGCTCTGCTTAACTGGAAGTGTGGTAGTCTTTGGTGCAGCCTCAGAGCACTAGTGAGAGCATTTGCCAGCAGAGCACGTTGGTAAAAGCTTGCCGCTTCATGCAACCTGCAAATTACAGTGGAGAGATCATCAGGAGACATAAACAGCTACCATACCTCTTCCTCCTTTGTGAATTGCATCATAATTGCACAACACCTAATACCTAAATCTATTACTTCAGAATAGAAAAAAAAAATTATGTGACTTTACTGAAGCTTTTTAGAAGCATCATTTTATATATATACCCAACTGAACATTTATTTCTATTGAAGTATAACTGATGTACAATATCCAACTGAATTTTCTAAAGCAGCCATTCTTCCTCTTAAACACTCAAAAAGGCGAAAAAACATGAACTCATCCCCACATTCATTTTCTCTCAGATTTTCAATGTGATGTTACTTTTCACAAAGCACATAATATACAATATACCTCCAGTTGGTACTATTACTAGAATATTAGTACCTTTAAGGATGAGACATGTGTTTTATTGTTTATCAAACCCCTGGCTGTTTAACAAAGTGTGACATCTAAAAAGGTACTCCAGAAAAAAATGACTGAACAAGTGAATACCAACAGCAGAAACTTGTATAATACATACCCAAGAAGAGGCAGAACAAACAAAGCAGAGCAGTAAACTGTGAATAAGCGAGAAAGCCACATTGCTGTGTCCAGTTTATTGGCCATCATGAATTGCTGAATTTAAAAAGAAAAATACTGTAGTTAAATTAAGCTTGCAGATTATGTTTTAAAGGATGACTATTTTGCAATTTTATTCCTATTCAAAATGTCTCACGGCTCCTGTAGCAACTGGTTTTTTAGGTGTAACTCTTAGGGCAATTGTTTCTTCATCAGTGAGTTTCTTCTTCTCCTGAAAGCTCCCTGACAAGTCTTTCACAGATTTCTGTGGCCCTAAACATCCACATATCACTTTCTTCTCCACTTTTTCCTCATTCTATCTTTTCTTTTGCTGCATTTTGCTAAAAGATATGTCCATCACACTAATTCAACAACTTAAAATTGATTTTCTCAAAATGTATTTCATATTCAAATTCTAAAGTGGCTTTTACATTTTTTTGAAAGACTCTACATAAACAATTTTTACATCAAGACCCAAGATAAACATGTGAGTATTTAAAATAAATTTCACAAAAACAATACTTTTACTATGTGTGATGGATTCTGCTATTCTGTATTTTATTTAATGTTTTAGAAACAATGATTACATAAAAAGGATTTCAAACCTAACAGGTTTTAACCTGGAGTCTCAAACACTGCTGGAAGCAATCTAACTTTAATTCTCTTTCGAAAGTAGAGAAAAGTTTAAAAAACTCTGGGGAAAAAAACGCAAGCCTATTTTAAAATTCAAGGATGTTTTTAATTTTACTGCAGGCTTTCTAACAGTATGCAGGTAATTTCAGATACATGCTTCTGGGTTTATTCTATCCAAACCTACTACATGTTACTCTTGTAAATTTAAATGTTCACCAGTAAGTCAAGAGGAAGGATGAATCCAGCTTACAGTGCTCAGTTTCTCTACAAATATTCAGACTGTACACGACTGTCTGAAATTTAATTTTAGAACATTTCTTTAAAATCTATTTGTTTAGGGTATTCATTTTGTGATAAATCATTGATTTTGCATTTTACCTCGTACACTTTTACGCATGTGCATTTTTTAATTACACAGTTTAAAAAAGATCTAAGAAAATGTATTGGTTTACATTTTAAGACTGAACTGACTGACCATGACAAATAATTCAGGCAAAAAATATCAAAGGATCTTTGGGTGAAAAAAAATATTGAGGTGAAAAATTATTCACATAATCTTAAAGTATCATGACACAGAATACTTTTTATTCACAAAGAGAGTAAGTTATCTTTACCATAGAGAATCTGGTGGACACCACCAAAGCCAAATGACCAAACTCCAGTGATGGGATATATCAACATAAGATGCTTCCTGATATATATAAAATGCCCTGAGAAGAACGAAATCTCTCTTATTTAATATTCCTACCAAGCATTTAACCTGAATCTAGTCGGGGGAGGGTGGGGGGGGGCGGGACAAAAAATTAGACAATTTCAATTTAAGGAGCATTCTGCAAAACAACAGGTGTGGACTCTGGTAAGACAAAAATGGGAAGAGAAGACCAAAGGAATTATTTCAGACTGAAAGGGACCAAAGGCCAGTAAACACACTGCAAGTTTTTTTTTATTGAGTTTGGACAAGAAGGAAGCAATTTAAAGGACAATTAAGGAAATTTAAATATGAATTGTATATTAGGTAGTAACAAGTAGCAACGTTACATTTGCAAAATGAACTACAAAAATTTTTAGGTAACTGCATTGTGGTCTGTACAAAAATGTACTACATTATGGGTTAATTATAATGACGCATGTAACTCTGAAATGGTTCAGCAAAATAAAAAAGGTGTGCACTGAGAGAGATGCTGCACATTTTTTTAAAAAGTGATTGGCTCAATTCACATGCTTAGTGTTTAAGTACAATTATGCTTCTGGTACAAAAAAAAAGACAATAAGCAGCAGATACGCATCCTAAAAATAAAAGTTTACATAAGCTTAATATTTCTCTTCGTAAAATGACGAAGGAGGAAAAGAGAAAAAAACCGCTCTCCTTCTTTTGCTTAAAAAGCGGCAGACCTGTTCTCTGCCAGCCCGCGTGTGCGGAATGAGGCGTGCGTCACAGCACAATCTCAGGTCGCATCTTCAACCGTGGGACCTAGGACAGAGACCGAAGGGTGGGAAAAGACGAGAAGGCCCTCTGTCCTCGGCATTCAGGTGGGCATACAAGTGAGGGCCACTGCTGGAGGCCCGCCTGTTGTCGCTGCCGAATCAGAAACTTTAGCTCCGTCTAAGTCTAAGCTTACGATCGGCTCTCTCCCCACCCCCACCCCCATCACTAATCCCAGTCCCGAAAGCAAAGAGCCGGTGGAACGCCTGGGACCCGACTTTCAACACTCCCAGCTCCTTCCTAACTTGCAAATCAAGCCAAACGATCCTGTCCGCTTACTTACCACTGCGCCCGCCCCTTGGGGGCCGTTGGGGGCCGTATCCGCCATGGGGGCGCTCACACTAGCGTCTGAGACGCTGCAATCGGGAAGGGAAAAAAGAAGGAAGGTCAGCGCCGGGGCCGCAACTCCGGGAACCGGCTTCCCTGTTCTCTGCGAGAGCTTCCGAACCTTCACAGAACAAAAGGTCTCGCCGCTTCAGTGTAGCGGACTGTCCCAAGGGCACCCGCAACGGACGGAAAATACCCGCCTGGCACGGCCAAGAGCAAAGATGGGTTTCCAGAAAGACCGAGACGAAGGCGGAGCTTCGGAACAAGACCGACCTAACGCCACCGGCTCCAGGTTATTGCCGAACCCGGAAGTGCTCGCTTCGCTTCCGTGGGGAAGAGGCGGTGACGCAGAGGGGAAAGCGGAGCGGTGCCCTGAGGCATGACGGGAAGTGTCGTTTTTCTTGCTTTGGATTCCCGTTTCGTACACGCCCATTGCTCTGTAAGCTAAGAAGCCCGGCAGCCGAAGCAGCTTTTGCCTCATCGTCCTCTCAGAGCTGGTCCACTCTACCTGTGGCCAAACCACAAAGGCTCTCTACTCCCTGATACAGAAGCCTCGGAAATGTTTTCTTTGCCATTTTCTTTCAGAAGCCCACGAAGCTCTTTGATGCTACCTCTAAAATTAGTTATTTCAACAAGCACTAAATGAGAGCTGCTATGCGACAAGCTCCGTACTTGGCAAGGAATATTTCAAGATGGTTATGACACAGACTGCGGGAGAGAGAGGAGAAACCGCAGTCACAGCCCAGTGCTTCTGTAATGCGTGCAGAGGCGGAGTTAATCACAGGCGGCACACAGCAGGAGGCCTGAATCAGAGGGGTCCCGGAAGCGTTCCTAGAAAACCTAATTCTGGCGCAAAGTTTTGAAGTACAAGGAGAAGTTGGCTAAATGGGGAAGGGGAATGCAGACAGCAACAGAAAGTGCATGAAGCAACTGGACAGTTGAGTATAACCACAAAGATCACCCTGGAAACAGGATAAGGGGATGATCAGAGGGGCAAATCCATAAGCCCACCAGGGGCAGGCTTCCCTGGTGGTCCAGTGGTTAAGAGTCCTTCTTGCAATGCAGGGGACACAGGTTTGATCCCTGACCTGAGAAGATCCCAGGAGCAAGTGGGCAACTAAGCTTGTGCACTACAACCACTGAGCCGGAATGCAGAACTACTGAAGGCCTCCTGCCCTAAAACCTGTGCTCCTCAACAAGAGAAGCACGTGAATTGTGGCTACAGAGTAGGCCCCCTCACCACAACTAGAGAAAGCCAATACCACCAGGAGCAATGAAGACTCAGCACAGCCAAAAATAAATAAATAAAAAGTTTAAAACACCAGGGACTTGCGGACTTCCCTGGTGGTCCAGTGGCCAAGACTCTGAGCTCCAAGTGCAGGAGGCCCAAGTTCAATCCCTGGTAGGAGAGCTAGATCCCACAGGTTCACAGTTAATAGTTCTCATGCCACAAATAAAGATCCTGCATGCCTCAAATAAAACCCAGCACAGCCAAATACATAAACACCAAAAAAAAAAAATAAATAAATAAATCCAGGGGCTTTATAGGGAGGCCATTGCATATACAAGGGGAAAAGTGATGGGATTCTGAACCAAAGCAGTGTTGTGGGGGAAGAGAAGAGGAAAGATGACTTGGAGAGGCCATTCAAGATTGGTGGCTGACTAGGTTTGAGTAGGCTGGAGAGGGAAGGTCATCTTCCAAGACCTAGAGAAGAGCTGTAGAGAAGGAAGACTTAGAAGATCTGGAGACTGAGAATAAAAACCTGAGGCTTTTGGAAGTAGGAAGCTGACTAGAGATATATAGGCAGCTGGTACCACACTTGAAAAGCATGACTCTTTTTTTCCTGGCTTGTGGAATCTTAGTTCCCTCCCTTGCCAGGCCTGCTGCTCAGCCGTGTCCAACTCTTTGCCACCCCTTGGAGTGTGGCCTGCCAGGCTCCTCTGTCCATGGGATTCTCCAGGCAAGAATACTGGAGTAGTTTGCCATTTCCTACTGTAGGGGATCTTCCCAACCCAAAGATCAAACCTAAGTCTCTCGTGTCTCCTGCATTGGCAGGTAGATTCTTTACCACTATAGCCAACTGGGAAGCCCTTAGTTCCCTGACCAGGGATCAAATCCATGTCGGTGGTAGTGAAAGTCAGAGTTCTAACCACTGGACAGCCAGGGAAGTCCCAATATATTCCTATTCTATTGGAGAATTTATTTGATTCTCTTTTGTATTATAACCTGATAAATTTATATTCTTATCAAAGGTCTTACATTTCAGAAAGGAAACATGAGAAAGTGGACAGTAGAAGAAGGTAGAGGACTTGCAGTGAATAGCCTTATACACTGTATTTATAATTTATTTATTTATTTTTAAACGTTATTGGTTTTTTTGGCCCCACCCGGTGGCATGTGGGATCTTAGTTTTCTGACCAGGGCTCAATCTGGGCGCCCCCTGCAGTGAAAACACAGATTCTTAACCATTGGACTGCCAGGGAAATCCCTGTATTTATGATTATAAAAAAATATTCAATTAAAAATAAATACATTAAAAAATGGCCATAAAATAATATTAATGTAGAATTAGTCCACTAATGGACTAATGTCCACTAATAATAGAAAGGCCCATCAGTGAATGCTAAAACCATTGAGAGAAATGTTGATGGCACAATATTGACACAATTCTAAAGTGTCACTCCAGAGATTTGTAGTTAAAAAAATGAATCTTTTCCGTGGAGAAACATGTCAATTAAACCTTAATCAAGAGATCAAATTTAGCACCATAAATACACTGGGTTATCCTGATGCTGTCTCCTGATATGACATAATATTTACAATATTCTCTAAAGAAATTCTTGGCAGAATATTTACTCCAAATTCAATCCTGCCCATCTAGACCTAACCTCCAGGCTACAGAAAATGTAAAGAGACAGATTAACAACTTAAACAACAGCATGAGACAAAAATCAAAATGCAATTTTGATTTCTACAAAATAACTGTCCAGGATCCTTCAAAAAATAAGTATCACTACAAAAGGTGAAAGAGTTATTCCAAATTAAAAGCATGTACAAAGCCCTAGCAGGGGTTCCCAGGTGGCTCTAGTGGTAAAGAATCTGCCTGCCAATGCAAGAGATGCAAGAGACACAGGTTTGATCCCTGGGTGGGGAAGATGCCCTGGAGTAGGAAATGGCAACCCACTCCAGTATTCTTGCCTGGAAAATTCCATGGACAGAGCATCCCGGGGGGCTACAGTACACAGGGTCTCAAAGAGTCAGATATGACTGAGCACACTTGATGCATACACACATGCAAAATCATAAGAGCCAAGTGCATGGTTTGATTGTCTAGACTCTAGGTTGGGAGAGAGCAATAAAAGACATTTGGGGACAGTTATAAATTATAGACACTCAATTACAGAGTGAATATTAGAAGACATTATGTGACTATTGTTAATTTTTTTTGAGGGATATGTGATTTAGAGGTAGTTTCAGGATGTCTGCAACTTATATTCAAAAGTGTCAGCAAAAAAAAAAAAAACTAAGTAGATGGATGGACAGATAGAACAAAAGCAAATGCAACAAAGTGTTAATAATTCTTCAATCAAGATGGAAGAGTATTATATTATTCTCTGATTTCATCTGCGTTAAAATTTTCCACATTAAAAAGCTTAGAAGAAAATAAAAGGAATTTTGTTATAGCAATGTAATGCCTTCTGAGTTTTAGTATGCCCAAAATTATATGGTAATTTATTATCAGGTATCATATATAATATTAAATCAACTGACAACTCAGTTTGTTTTTTCAGTGGTATTGAACGTGAACAGCAGCAGGATATGTCACTTTGGCATAAGGGTTATTTTAAGCTGAAGGCAGTTGAGAAGCAGCAATTGAGAATCTGTTCTCCCCTCCATTTACCTAAAAACAGAACATAAATTTGTGAAAAATTTCCTCCTCCTCTCTCTACCAAGAAGGACGAAAGTTACCCGAATCAGCGCAGACATGGCACCAAAGCAATCTATGTAACAAACTTTACTAACTAGCCCTCATTTTCCATTAATTCCTCTATATAGTTGCCTTCCCACAATTTGCCACTCTAGAAACTCAAAAGTCCTTTTCCTTTGTCTTGTCACTTTTTGTTAAGATGCTGCATATGCCAGAGTTTTAACCACCCCCTTTGAGTTACTCCCACGTGTATGAATCATGCATGTTATAAACTTCCCGTGTTAATAAACTTTGATTTTCTCTTGTTACTCTTTTTTGTCAGTCTAATTTATAGGACTGCAGCCAATGAAACTAAGGAGGGTTAAGGGAAAACTTTTTTCCTCCCATACAAAAGTCACTGAGATTGCAAAAGGATTTGTTTACATGGTTATTGAGTGAAATTTTTTCCTAACATCTAGCCTGGTATTTTAAATTGTCTCTTTGTTTAGTGCCCTAGAAAATTTGGCAGCTACTAAGACTCAGAAGATTGAGTAAGATGCCTTTCTTACAGAAAGAAAAAGAGGTTGGAAAAGAACTAGTGTGACATGTTCTCAGAAAGATAACTTTTATATCCTTATCAAAGGTCTTATATTTGAGAAAGGAAACTTGAGAAAATAGAAAGTAGAAGAAGGTGGAGGACTTTTGGTGAATAGCCTTGTACACTTATTTATGATTTACTATTTATTTATTTTTAAACTTTTTTTTTTTGGTCACACCTGGTGGCATGCCAGATGTTAATTTTCTGACCAGGGATCAAACTGGCATCACCTGCAGTGGAATTTATGGTTTAGTCAATTCCATTAAAATTATCAGTGCCAGCAGATCTTTCAGAAAACCTCTTTTTTTAACTCCCAGGAATCAATGTGTCACAGAAGTTAATCTCTTGCCATATTTACTTTATATATTTTCTTTTTCTTAAAGCAATACATATACAGTTGAAAATCATCTCCATCCCATCAACCCAGTCACCCAGAGCTACCTCTTCACGGAAGTTACTATATTCTTTCTGTTCATGTTTTTATTGTTTTATTACATACATGCTTATTACCTAGGTACATGGAGAATAAACAATATACAGTACAGCTTTGAATCCTTTAAGGTTTTTAATAGATGGTACCATACTTCATGTATCCTCTTGGAGCCTCCTTTTTTCAGTGTTTAAGCTATGTCCACGTTAGTATACCTAGGCTTAGTTTGTTTATTTATGAATTACCAAAATTAATCTTAATGATGAACATTTAGCTTTTCACTTTTAAAATCAATTCTACAGTGAAGAGTTTTAAGCATGTATCTAGAGTAAATATTTGGAGTGGAATGGGTAAGCCATAGGGTATCTTCAACCTTGTATATTAAAATAATTGCAATTTTACTCCCCCAAGTGGCTGTACTTCAGTTCAGTTCAGTTCACTTGGCCTGCAAGGAGATCCAACCAGTCCATTCTAAAGGAGATCAGCCCTTAGTGTTCTTTGGAAGGAATGGTGCTAAAGCTGAAACTCCAGTACTTTGGCCACCTCATGCGAAGAGTTGACTCATTGGAAAAGACTCTGATGCTGGGAGGGATTGGAGGCAGGAGGAAAAGGGGGTGACAGAGGATGAGATGGCTGGATGGCATCACTGACTCAATGGACGTGATTTTGAGTGAACTCCGGGAGTTGGTGATGGACAGTGAGGCCTGGCATGCTGTGATTCATGGAGTCGCAAAGAGTTGGACACGACTGAGCGACTGAACTGAACTGAAGTAACATGAGGTTGAGCATCTTTTCACAACTTTATTGGCCATTTAGGAGTCTTCTCTTTTTTTGCCTCTCTTTCTATTGTGTTGTCTTTTATTATTCTTCAGTTCAGTTCAGTGGCTCAGTAGTGTCCGACTCTTTGTGACCCCATGGATTGCAGCATGCCAGGCTTCCCTGTCCATCACCAACTTCCAGAGCCTACTCAAACTCATGTCCATTGTGTCAATGATGCCATCCAACCATCTCATCCTTTGTTGCCCCCTTCTCCTCCCGCCTTCAATCTTTCCCAACATCAGGGTATCTTCCAATGAGTTGGTTCTTCAGATCAGGTGGCCAAAGTTTTGCAGTTTCAGCATCAGTCCTTCCAGTGAATATTCAGGACTGATTTCCTTTAAGATGGACTGGTTGAATCTCCTTGCAATCCAAGGGACTCTCAAGAGTCTTCTCCAACACCACAGTTCAAAAACATCAATTCTTTGGTGCTCAGCTTTCTTTACAGTCCAACTCTCACATCCATATATGACTACTGGAAAAACCATAGCTTTGCCTAGACAGACCTTGTTGGTAAAATAATGTCTCTGTTTTTTAATATGCTGTCTAGGTTGGTCATAGCTTTTCTTCCAAGGAGCAAGCATCTTTTAATTTCACGACTGCAGTCACCATCTGCAGTGATTTTTGAGCCCTCCAAAATAGTCTCTCACTGTTTCCATTGTTTCCCCATCTATTTGCCATGAAGTGATGGGACCAAATGCCATGATCTTAGTTTTCTGAATGTTGAGCTTTAAGTCAACTTTTTCACTATCCTCTTTCACTTTCATAAAGAGGCTCTTTAGTTCTTCTTCACTTTCTGCCATAGGAGTGGTGTCATCTGCACATCTGAGGTTATTGATATTTCTCCTGGCAATCTTGATTCTGGCTTGTGCTTCATCCAGCTTGGCATTTTGCATGATGTCCTCTGCATGTAAGTTAAATAAGCAGGGTGACAATATACAGCCTTGACATATTCATTTCCTGATTTGAAACCAGTCTGTTGTTCCATGTCCAATACTAACCGCTGCTTCCTGACCTGCATACAGATTTCTAAGGAGGCAGGTAAGGTGATCTGGTATTCCCATCTCTTTAAGAATTTTCCACAGCTTGTTGTGATCCACACAGTCAAAGGCTTTGGTGTAGTCAATAAAGCAAAAGTAGATGTTTTTCTGGAACTCTCTTGCTTTTTCGATGATCCAACGGATGTCGGCAATTTGATCTCTGGTTCCTCTGCCTTTTCTAAAACCAGCTTGAACATCAGGAAGTTCATGGTTCGCATATTGCTGAAGCCTTGGTTGGAGAATTTCGAGCATTACTTTGCTAGTGTGCGAGATGGATGCAATTGTGCAGTAGTTAGAGCATTCTTTGGCACTGCCTTTCTTTGGGATTGGAATGAAAACTGACCTTTTCCAGTCCAGTGGCCACTGCTGAGTTTTCCACATTTGCTGGCATATTGAGTGCAACACTTGCACAGCATCATCTTTGAGGATTTGAAATAGCTCAACTGGAATTTCATCACCTCCACTAGCTTTGTTCATAGTGATGCTTTCTAAGGCCCACTTGACTTCACATTCCAGGATGTCTGGCTCTAGCTCAGTGATCACATCATCGTAATTATCTGGGTCGTGAAGATCTTTTTTGTACAGTTCTTCTGTGTATTCTTGCCACCTCTTCTTAATATCATCTGCTTCTGTTAGGTCCATACCATTTCTGTCCTTTATTGTGCCCATCTTTGCATGAAATGGTCCCTTGGTGTCTCTAATTTTCTTGAAGAGATCTCTAGTCTTTCCAATTCTATTGTTTTCCTCCATTTCTTTGCATTGATTGCTGAGGAAGGCTTTCTTATTTCTCCTTGCTATTCTTTGGAACTCTGCATTCAAATGGGTAAACCTTTCCTTTTCTCCTTTGCCTGTAGCTTCTCTTCTTTTCTCAGCCATTTGTAAAGCCTTGTCAGACAACCATTTTGCCTTTTTGCATTTATTTTCCATGGGGATGATCTTGATCACTGTCTCCTGTACAATGTCACAAACCTCCATCCATAGTTCTTCATGCACTCTGTCTCTCAGATCTAACCCCTTGAACCTTTTTGTCACTTTCACTGTATAATCATAAGGAATTTGATTTAGGTCATACCTGAATGGTCTAGTAGTTTTCCCTACTTTCTTCAATTTCAGTCTGAATTTGGCAATAAGGAGTTCATGATCTGAACCACAGTCAGCTCCCCATCTTGTTTTTGCTGACTATATAGAGCTTTTCCTTCTTTGGCTGCAAAGAATATAATCAATCTGATTTCAGTATTGACCATCTGGTGATATCCATGTGTAGAGTCTTCTTTTGTGTTGTTGGAAAAGGGTGTTTGCTGTGAGCAGTGCATTCTCTTGGCAAAACTCTGTTAGTCTTTGACCTCCTTTGCTTTGTACTCCAGGGCCAAATTTGCCTGTTACTCCAGGTGTTTCTTGACTTCCTACTTTTGCATTCCAGTCCCCTATAATGAAGAGGACATCTTTTTTGGTGTTAGTTCTAGAAGGTCTTGTAGGTCTTCATAGAACCATTCAACTTCAGCTTCTTCAGCATTACCGGTCGGGGCATAGGCTTGGATTACTGTGATATTGAATGGTTTGCCTTGGAAATGAACAGAAATCTTTCTGTCATTTTTGAGATTGTATTCAAGTACTGCATTTGATGCTGTGAAAGTGCTGCACTCAATATGGCAGCAAATTTGGAAAACGCAGCTGTGGCCACAGGACTGGAAAAGGTCAGTTTTCATTCCAATCCCAAAGAAAGGCAATGCCAAAGAATGCTCAAACTATCGCACAATTGCACTCATCTCACACGCTAGTAAAGTAATGCTCAAAATTCTCCAACCAAGGCTTCAGCAATATGTGAACCGTGAACTTCCTGATGTTCAAGCTGGTTTTAGAAAAGGCAGAGGAACCCGGAGATCAAATTGCCAACATCCACTGGATCATGGAAAAAGCAAGAGAATTCCAGAAAAACATCTATTTCTGCTTTATTGACTATGCCAAAGCCTTTGACTGTGTGGATCACAATAAACTGTGGAAAATTCTGAAAGAGATGGGAATAGCAGACCACCTGATCTGCCTCTTGAGAAACCTATATGCAGGTCAGGAAGCAACAGTTAGAACTGGACATGGAACAACAGACTGGGTCCAAATAGGAAAAGGAGTACGTCAAGGCTGTATATTGTCACTCTGTTTATTTAACTTATATGCAGAGTACATCATGAGAAACGCTGGGCTGGAGGAAGCACAAGCTGGAATCAAGATTGCTGGGAGGAATATCAATAACCTCAGATATGCAGATGACACCACCCTTATGGCAGAAAGTGAAGAGGAACTAAAAAGCCTCTTGATGAAAGTGAAAGTGGAGAGTGAAAAAGTTGGCTTAAAGTTCAACATTCAGAAAAAGAAGATCATGGCATTTGGTCCCATCACTTCATGGGTAATAGATGGGGAGACAGTAGAAACAGTGTCAGACTTTATTTTTCTGTGCTCCAAAATCACTGCAGATGGTGACTGCAGCCATGAAATTAAAAGACGCTTACTCCTTGGAAGGAAAGTTATGACCAACCTAGATAGCATATTGAAAAGCAGAGACATTACTTTGCCAACAAAGGTTCGCCTAGTCAAGGCTATGGTTTTTCCTGTGGTCATGTATGGATGTGAGAGTTGGACTGTGAAGAAGGCTGAGCGCTGAAGAATTGATGCTTTTGAACTATGGTGTTGGAGAAGACTCTTGAGAGTCCCTTGGACTGCAAGGAGATCCAACCAGTCCATTCTGAAGGAGATCAGCCCTGGGATTTCTTTGGAAGGAATGATGCTAAAGCTGAAACTCCGGTACTTTGGCCACCTCATGTGAAGAATTGACTCATTGGAAAAGACTCTGATGTTGGGAGGGATTAGGGGCAAGAGGAGAAGGGGACGACAGAGGATGAGATGGCTGGATGGCATCACTGACTCGATGGACGTGAGTCTGAGTGAACTCCGGGAGTTGGTGATGGACAGGGAGGCCTGGAGTGCTGCGATTCATGGGGTCGCAAAGAGTCGGACACGACTGAGCGACTGATCTGATCTGACTGCATTTTGGACTCTATTGTTATTATTAACATCTATTATTCATTGTTTGAATTTTGAAAATATATGCATAAATGTTAAAATTATGTTTTGATAAGTAGTCCTTTGTTATGAGTTGGAAGTTTTCTGCTCCCTTTTAAAGCTGAATCAAAATATTAAGTGAATACATGGGGCACAGACAGAGAAACAGGCTGTCCCACAAACCTAGACACCAAGCTGAGCTAGAGACTGCCAGGCTTGGATCTGAGAAGCTGTTAACTTAAGATAAATGAAAAGGGGGCACAAACCAGGTTGCTTTCCAAATCTTGTTGATTTATGAAAGATGATATTCCCCATCAAAACTCTTTTAATAGGTTGACTTTGTTTTCCTGACTGAATCAACTTAATCATATTATTCTAAGAACTGAGCTATTTTGATTTCAATCCCTTTGCTTCTTCTGCACTCAGATGTACTCAAAAGGACCACAGACGTAGTCCTACAATGGAGGTTCTAGAAAGATTTCAAAGAAGAACTAATGTGTTTTGAATACATAAAAATAAGGGGGTAACTATGTTTATTACAAATGGTGCTCACTTTTAGTGACATTGGATTTTCTTTTTCTATTGCCCTTCCCTAGAGCATAAGCCTCTGAAAGGCAGAGTATATTTTCTCCATTTCTGTGTCATTCTCCCAGACTTCAGACAAAGTATAGATGCTGATGTGGATCCCAGGACAGTGTTTCAGGAACTTCAGGGACAGCATAAAATGTCCTGAGGTTGTAATGGGAGAAGTTGAAGCCACTTTGTCGAAACATTTGGTTGTGTAAGAGCTTTTGTGGTTAATGTTAACTATTGAATGCCATGACATCTATCATTTTTCCTCTGTAGGAAGAAAATTGTGAAAATAAAACTATTGTGAATAGTTTTATGATTTGTGTTATGTTTAATGTATGAATGATATTTAACTCCCTTTGTTTTTTTTAAATTATTATTATTTTGGCTGCTCTGGTTCTTTGTTGCTGCACAGGCTTTCTCTACCTGAGGTACATGGTTGCTAGAGTGCACAGGCTCAGTACTCATGACGTAAGGGCTGCATTGCCCCAGAGCATGTAGAATCTTCCCACACTAAGAATCAAACCCATGTCCCCTGCCATTGGCAGGTGGCTTCTTAATTGAAGGATCACCAGGGAAGTCCTGTTTTTGTTTTCTAACAATTGGAAATTGTCTTTTCCCCTATAGTGCTATGCTGTGTTTAGTCTCTGAGTTGTGTCTGACTCTGGGACCCAATGGACTGTAGCCCACCAGACTCCTCTGTCCATGGGGATTCTCCAGGCAAGAATACTGGAGTGTGTTGCCCTGCCCTCCTCCAGGGGATCTTCCCAACCCAGGGATCTAATCCAGGTCTCCTGCATTGCAGGTGGATTCTTTACTGTCTGAGCCACCAGGGAAACCCAAGAAAACTGGAGTGGGCAGCCTATCCCTTCTCCAGGGGAACTTCCCGATGCAGGAATCAAACTGGGATCTCCTGCATTGCACGTGGATTCTTAACCAGCTGAGCTATCAGGGAAGCCCTTTTCCCCCTAGTGTATTTATTTACTTTCTTCTTTGATTAGTCTGTTTCATAATGTTAAGTTAATTAAATAAGAAGGCCATGAGACCAAGGTGGTTCTAATACCTTATTAACCTACTAAGCAAACCAAAATCTAAGCCTATTAATACCTCAAGGTTAAGAAATCAAAACCTAAGGACAACCAATTGCAAACAGCCAACTAAGCTTTTCCAGATAAGGCAAATATTTAAGCTACAGCCAATAAATTAGCTTTATTACTTTGCTTCTGCCTTTTTTTTTTTTTTTTTCTATAAAAGCCTTTCCCCTAGTTCCTGTCAGTGGAAACTCCTACTAATTCTGGTTTGGTAGTGATTATAATTGACTTTTGCTCAAATACACTGTTAACATTTTTAATGTACCTCAGTAGTGAGCTAACTTCCCAAATCTACATGATCTTCTTAGTCAGGACTGTCTTGATTGCAAGTAACAGAAATTAAACCCAAACAGGTTTCAAGGGGAAAAGAGACAAAATGGCTACTTTGAAGAGACCAGAGGTAAATGATCTTTTAACAGGCATGACAGGACTTAAGAGTACAAATGATATCAAAGGAGTGGATATGTATTCTGGTTTCTGCTTCCCTCTGAGTTGACTTCATTGCCAAACTGATCCTTCCTTAACTTCTATTCGTATTCCACCAGGTTAGTAAGACCAGCCCATAGAAAGTGTTTCTTGCCTGGTTCTTTCAAATAATGGTCCAAACTTGATTCTCAATGGGTCAAGTCTGGTCCCATAAGTTCTTAGACCAATTGGCAAGACAGAAAAGCCAGGCTTGCATCATTCACCCATACTTGTTTAAATGGAGTGGTAAGAAGAATATGTGTGGAATCAGCTTCATCTGAAACCCTAAGTGTGTTGCTATGAAAAGAATGAGGTGTGGATGCCAAGAAAGCAAAAACAATATAATTCTGCTTCAATCATAATTTTTTTAGCTGATGCTTTACGTATATATATATATATATATATATATATATATATATATTTCAAATCCCTTTCAATCAGTTTCTACTTGATAAGAGTTTTCCGTGGGATGAGGGTCAAGTCCTAAGCATTACCCAGCTTACTTTAATTGAAAAAAAGAAAATTCCGCTGTAACACAAACTCTGTAGCTGAAGCAGTTGGCCACCAAGAGGCCATTACTCCTTTTGGCTAGAAATTGGCTGATGGAGCAAGAATTGATTCCAGAATTATTGATGATTTGGCTCTTCCCAGTTTTCAAGGGGGATTCTATTGAACCATCAAGTCATCAATTTGCTCATTTCTGCTACCATCAGTGATTAATGATCCTGTGGTTGCATAGGGCATTTTTGCAATTGCTAAGTGCTGAGTCATTTATCTCATTAGGAATATATTCCTACTTTTATTTGCTGCCCGAAAGTAGTTCCATAAGCTCTGCAGTTATAGTGTGAGTATTAGGTCTTAATTTGTGTGTGTGTGTGTGTGTGTGTGTACATGTGCCTGTCTTCATCTTTGACTAAGCTATTTTTAAGCTCTGTAAATTGTAAATAGTTGATAAGTAATGCAATCAGCAATACTTATTTTTTAGTTTTCTATTATTGCTTTAAGAAATTTCCACTGCTATGATTCCTTAAACATTGCAAATTTACAGTCATACAGTTCTAGAGAAATTCCACATGGGTTTCCCTGGGCTAAAATGAAGATATCTGTAGGGCTTTATTCCTTTCTGGAGGCTGTAAGGGGGAGATTTATTTCCTTGATTTTCCCAGCTTTTAAAGCCCACTTTATTTTTAGCTTCTTGATCCTCTTTTTCCCATCTTCAAAGCCAGCAAGCAATGTAGCAGTTTTTCTGAGCATCTTTCTGGGGTTAACAGTGCCCCCAAGGCTATTCCCTCCAGTATTCTGGCCTAGAGAATTCCATGGACTGTATAGGCCATGGGGTCACAAAGAGTCGAATATTATTGAGCTACTTTCACTTTCTTTCTGACTCTGTTTCACTTACCCTCTTCCACTTTTAAGAACCCTTGTGATTACATTGGGCCTACTTGGATAATCCAGGATACTCTCTCTGTACTAAAGTCAGCTGGTGAGCAATCTTAATTCTGTCTGCAGACTTAATTCCATTTCATCATTGTACCTATTTACACGTTCTAAGGACATCTGTGGTTCTGTGGACATCTTGGAGGTAAGGGGAAGAAAGCACTATTGTACCTTTCACATCCTGAAACACATAAATAATTTTGCTTAGTGGAGACGGAACTGTCTTCTCTATATGCCGACAAAGGTCCGTATTGTCAAAGCTATGGTTTTTCCAGTAGTCATGTATGGATGTGAGAGTTCCATAAAGAAAGCTGAGCACAGAAGAATTGATACTTTTGAACTGCGGTGTTGGAGAAGATTCTTGAGAATCCCTTGGGCTACAAGGAGCTCAAACCAGTCTATCCTAAAGGAAATCAGTTCTGAATATGCATTGGAAGGACCGATGCTGAAGCTGAAGCTCCAATACCTTGGCCACCTGATGCGAATAACTGACTCCTTAGAAAAGACTCTGATGCTGGGAAAGATTGAAGGCAGGAGGAGAAGGGGATAACAGAGGATGAGATGGTTGGATGGCATCACTGGCTCGATGGACATGAGTTTGAGCAAATTCCAGGAGTTGGTGATGGACAGGGAGGCCTGGCGTGCTGCAGTCCATGGGGTCGCAAAGAGTTGGACACAACTGAGTGACTGAACAGCAACCTATATATGAAACCATCCAGCTCAAATTGGGACTCCAATCCAGCCAAAACCCACACTGGGACTTGAACCCATGTTCTTTTAACTAAAATCACACACCTGGTCTCAGGTCTTAATGAGACTAGGTTCTTCATATCTCACTGCAGAAAGAATTCAGTGAGAGACAAAGTGATAGATAAGATGGACATTTACTTAGAGAGAAACACACTTCACAGATAGAATGTGGGCCATCTCAGAAGGTGAGAGTGGCACCAGAGCATGGGGTTGTCAGTTCTTATAAGGGTGGGTAATTTCCTAGGCTAATAGGTGGGAGGAGTATTCCAGCTCTTTTGGGGAAGGGGTGGGGATTTCCAGGAATTGGGTCACAGTCCACTTTTTGAACTTCTATGGTCAGCCTTGAAGCTGTCGTGGCACCTGTGGGTGTAGCTTTCTAATGTGTAACAAAGAGTTTACTGAGGCTCAAGGTCTACCATCTTGGACCTATTCGGTTCCAATCAGTTTGTGTTGTGTCCTTGGGCTCTGTTATTCTTTTATGGGTTGTGTCCTGCCCCCTTTCCTCCTGTATCACATATACTGTTGGGCTGCACCCCCTCTGGCTTGCAAGCTCTGTATTTGCCCAGCTTCATGACGGAAGAGTAGCCAGGAGTCAGCAACAGAGACATCAATGGTTTAACAGATAGGGGGATTTTACATGTTCAAAACCAGGTCCTGGAGCAAAACCCCCACCACTGACGATGGGCAGGACGTGGCAATAGTCTTTGCGCTCCAGGGAATGGGGGCTGGTGGGGTGGGAGGGTTACCTGTCATGGTGGGAGTTGACATTAGGTTGGTTCATTGGTTACCAGGGAAACTAGCAGAGAGGAACACCCTTCATCATCCCTTTGATATGCTAGCTTGGTAGCTAAAGTTAGAAGAATCCTTTGCTGGGGCCTGAGTCAAGTATGTAGGGAGGTCAGTCAGGTGGGCTGGGTATGGGTGAAGCAGGCACTGGTCAAGCCTGGGATGTACCGAAAGCAAGAGAAGAGCCCTCTTGGGTGGTCCGATCATACATATACTCAAGATGTGTTCTAGGGCTTTAGAAAATGACAATATCTACCACTCTCTTCTGTCATTCATAAATTTCAACACGGGCGGGAGATGGACCTGGCTGGGACTGTATTGGTTCAAAGTCAAAGATCAGGGTACTTACCCCTACATCTGAAAAATCATATTTGTATCACAGTCAATTCAAGAGAATTGTTTCAGATTATCTGCTCATTACCCCAGCTGGATCCCAGAAGTTTTATAATCTACATCTTAAAGAGAAAACTGATAATTAGCTACCACCCTACCTCTGGTCATTGAGCAACAAATAATGTTTTGGGCAAGACTAGATGAACATTTTAAACATTTCTACATAGGAGTGCAAGATATCCATTACTCTTCACAAGGAGGTTGGGGAGTTCTCTGTTCTGCAATTACCCTAGCTCTATTTTCTTTCCTCTCAAGCACCTAAACTCACCTTGACATGGTAAGTTACTCTAAGTTTTACCCTACCTATTGAAGCACAGCATCTCAATAGATCAAAATTTCCAGTAGTCTTGAAGAAACAAGGAAAATACAAGACAATAAATTCAATGTGTCTTTATTCATCTGAAAATTAATAAAAGGAAACTTCACGGAAATGGAATCGGGAGTCCAGAAGGGGGAGCTCTCATACATACAGCACTCAACATGATACCCCAGTAGGAAGCGATGCACTTTCCATCTCCAGCAGAATGTGACACTACTTTACCACCGTCATTCAGAGGAAGAAAGATATTCTCCTTGCCTGGCAACAGCTCAGCCGTGAGGGACTGTCTCAACTCAGCCAGTGAGGGACCCTGTGCTTCCAATTCCCAGTTTCCTGCAGTGGACTTGTTGGTAACAGCCCCTCCCAACCTCTCCTCTTTGAGTTTCCCCTTCCTTTGTTTTAAAGGGCTTGCATGTGGTTCACCGTAGTTGCATGTCCCCAATAACAATTCTTTGCTGCTCCCTCATAAACCCATTTTGCTGGTGAAATAACTGACTGTTTTATTGTTTTAGGCTAACATTACCAATCCGAATCCTTTTCATTTGATACTTATCACTGAGGAACTGTGCTCTAATTATAACAAAATTTTAGCAAAATAAAAATGAGTAATAAACAATGATAATAATGATAGTAAAATGGGCATCACATAATGGAATTTGTATGCATGTTAGGAACCTGAAAAAATCAGTTTGGGTTCTAAATGGCATTTAAGTGTATTTATCCTTTTGATCGGAGAAGGCAATGGTAACCCACTCCAGTATTCTTGCCTGGAAAATCCCATGGACGGAGGAGCCTGGTAAGCTGCAGTCCATGGGGTTGCTAGGAGTTGGATACAACTGAGCGACTTCACTTTCACTTTTCACTTTCATGCATTGGAGAAGGAAATGGCAACCCACTCCAGTATTCTTGCCTGGAGAATCCCAGGGGATGGGGGAGCCTGGTGGGCTGCAGTCTTATGGGGTCGCACAGAGTCAGACACTACTGAAGCAACTTAGCAGCAGCAGCAGCAGCATCCTTTTCATCAATAGAGTCTAAAGGAATAATTTTTGTACTTATTTCTTTATAATCTACATATTGTCTCTCCATTGGTGAGGAAAATAATTTGTTATGTTGGATGATGGACTTATTATGCTTTAATATTTTTCATTATGAAATTAGTATATAATTATATTAGAAAATTTGGAAAAGAATTTTTAAAATAAGAGGAAAAGTTATTCACAGAACAGCCTTCTAGACCACCACTGGCTTTCATTAATGCCTGAGTTTTTGTTGGACTTTTTTTATTACATTGTAAAATTCATCCATATAAAAAATTTTTATATTATTCTTTTCACATAATACAATAAGCAGCCCATGTCATTGTTACTTAAGTTTTATTGGATACATAGTATTTTACCAGTTAGGTATTCCATAACTATTAAACTATTCCATAGTTTATTCCATTGGTATATTTGTTATCTTTACAGCTGTAATAGGAATTTGACTGTTTAGGTGGCTGAAAAGATATTTATTCACTTTTTATCACTGTTTTATTACTGTTTATTATTAAATAATTAATAAAAGTTTATGAAGAGCAAAATTCAGTAGTTAACATTTTCAAAATATAAAATTTAGATTTTTTTATTTAAATATTCTCCAACAGAACCTTTAAAAAGAAACCTTTAAAACTCAATGCAAATCACTAGACTATTTGCTCGTGAATTCATCTACAGTTTTCAAGACAATAAGAAATTCTCCTCCTTGGCATCGGTTATCACTGTCACACATATTGTATAACAACAGACATATAGCGATCACTGACCATAAGCTTAGTAAGAACAGCTTGTAAATGTAGGCAGTGAACACATAAACACAAAAATAAAACGGAAGTCAGTATTAAGCACCAGCCCCTTCTATTTATTCAGAGCTGTTTTTTCAATATTCATTCATCTATTCATTAAATACCGAATGGTCAGTAACTACGTGCCAGACATTGGAGAGAGAATAGTTACTATGAATAAAAGAGGTGAGGGCCCTGTCCTCTTACGGCTGTCATTCTAGGGTGGGCTGGGTCATCTGCAAACTGCTTATCGTGGTATATTCAGCGCCCTCTGGAATCTGGCTGCTGATGATGAAGAATCAGAACATTGTGCTGAGTTATTCAAAAGACACTGCCCCTCTCTTGGCACTCATGTCCTCTGTGGTAGCTAGTTAATATGAACATGACCACTCCTACAGCTAGGCTTGACGTTACAAAGGGAGGGAATGTTCATGCACGTTTAGGAAAAGAAAGACATGTGGAGAGAACTGTCTTAGCAGCAGCTGTAGCTTTTGGTCTAAGAGGAAGCCATTCTGCAGCAACCCCACAGGGAGAAAGCCAGGGATTAAAAAAAAACAACAACAACTCATTCCTACCTCCCACTGATCTCCTACCAGGGATTTAGATTGTTCAAATCTAAACTGAAGCTAGGGAGCAAGGGTGACTATTGACGCAGCTCATGTAATCAGATTCCCATGTCCAGGAACTGAGCAGAGAAGGGTAGAGAGTGGATCTGGAGGGACAAACAAAAGTTATTCAACACAAACGCTGTGAAATGGGCACTATTATTGTGCCCATTTTACAGATGTGGGAACTGAAAGTGTCAGTCGCTCAGTCATGTCTGATACTATAATCCCATGGACTGTAGCCTGTCAGGCTCCTCTGTCCATGGGATTTTCCTGGCAAGAATGCTGAAGTGGATTGCCATTCACTTCTCCAGGGGGTGGGAACTGAGGTATCCATAGTAATGTGCCCATTAGATAATGAAGGTGGGTGGTAAAACTGGCATTGAAATCCAGTGTCTGTGTATTTGCTATCTATGCTGTCGTTTTTGCCTCTGTGATATCTCCCAAACAGCGCCCTACACAGGAGAGGTCCTCAGTAACACTTTTTGAAAGGAAGAAAAAGGAAAGGAAAAATAAAGGAAACTATTTGTAAAGATTTAAGTTAGCTCTCTAGAAGAATATCCTGGGTTAACAAAGGCAACAGATCCTCATCTGGCAAATTTTCATGAACCAGAAAAATCCTTGATTTTAAGGATTGCTCAAGTGAACTCTCCCCCTGAAGGTGAAGGGTGTGAGTCAGAGAGGCTGTATCCAAGATCCTGTCTCCATGATTCTTGCTAAAAATTTTTTTTTTCTGTTGAAAAAATGACATAAAATTTACCATTTAAAGTGTACATTTCAGTGTCATTAAATACGTTCACATTGTTGTATAACCATTCAGCTCAGTTCAGTTCAGTCGCTCAGCCATGTCCGACTCTTTGCGACCCCATGAATCGCAGCACGCCAGGCCTCCCTGTCCATCACCAACTCCCGGAGTTCACTCAGACTCACGTCCATTGACTCAGTGATGCCATCCAGCCATCTCATCCTCTGTCGTCCCCTTCTTCTCCTGCCTCCAATCCCTCCCAGCATCAGAGTCTTTTCCAATGAGTCAACTCTTCGCATGAGGTGGCCAAAGTACTGGACTTTCAGCTTTAGCATCATTCCTTCCAAAGAAATCCCAGGGCTGATCTCCTTCAGAATGGACTGGTTGGATCTCCTTGCAGTCCAAGAGACTCTCAAGAGTCTTCTCCAACACCACAGTTCAAAAGCATCAATTCTTCGGCACTCAGCCTTCTTCACAGTCCAACTCTCACATCCATACATGACCACAGGAAAAACCATAGCCTTGACTAGACAGACCTTTGTTGGCAAAGTAATGTCTCTGCTTTTGAATACGCTATCTAGGTTGGTCATAACTTTCCTTCCAAGGAGTAAGCCTCTTTTAATTTCACATGTGCCTTATATAAAAGGAATTCTATTGATACAACCACTATGGAGAACAATATAAAAATTATCTAAAAGCTAAAAATAGAGCTACCATATGACCTAGCAATCCCACTCCTGGGCATATATTCAGAGAAAACCATAATTCAAAGGATGCACACACTCTGATGTTCATTGCAGCATTATTTACAATAGCCAGGACATGGAAGCAACCTAAATGTCCATTGACAAAGGAATGGATAAAGAAGATGTGGTACATATATACAATTGAATACTACCTAGGCACAAAAAAGAATGAAATAATGCTATTTGCAGCAACACAGATGGGCCTAGAGATAGTCATACAGAGTGAAGAAAGAAAGAGACAACTATTGCATAACAATGCTTATATGTAGAATCTAGAAAATGGTACAGATGAACTTATTTGCAAAGCAAAAACAGAGTTACAGATGTATGCCGGGAGCCAGCATATTGCATATTGAGTGCATATTGCATATTGAGTGCAGCACTTTCCACAGCATCATCTTTCAGGATCTGGAATAGCTCAACTGGAATTCTATCACTGCCGGGAGCCAGCGTGAGGAACTCCGCCCATGACAAAGGTCATGAGGAAGGAGGATCGGCATACGCAAAGGCGGGATCGAGCCTCAGGAGTCCCCCTGGAAATTCTCGAGCATCTACCCCCAAACCAGAGTCTGCCTACTTTCTGCTTTGTGCTTTCACCTACACCTCTGACTTTACGGGGGCTGTCCCCCACTACCTCTCTCTGAAAAAAGAGTTAGCTTACAGCTCCAGTTAATAATTCCTGGGTGTGACAGTGTTTCAACCAAAAAACTCCTTTGGAAATCCTCTAGCCTGCCTGAATAGGTTTTTCCAGCCACATGTGATTGTTCAGAGCCTCCCAACTGTGAGAGGCAGGAGATGTTCTAAACTGCCTAAACACAAATTCCTTTGAGTAGTTAAAAGATTGATTAGAAATTGTATTGGTGAAGAGTTTTTCACTTGTTGGGCCAATGTTTGCTGCTAAGTCTCCATACTCCTTACCTACTGTGTCCTTGGCAGTGTATTGATTGATATAATGGGTGTATAGAAATGTAAAATGCAGCTTTGTCCAATGCTTTTTGGGAGGCTGGTGCCTGACTTTGGAATAATCACCTTTAGAGAAAAATAAGTTTCTTAAAATGTTAACAGGCCTCTGGGCAAGAAGATGATGTCAATCACCTGAACTTTTGCATATGATAAGTTTGAAAGCCTGGCTTCGATTAGGACCAGGAACTGCTGTCCTTGCATGAGTCCACCCCTTCCCCCATTATCCTCTATGCATAACTTAAGGTATAAAAACTACTTTGGAAAATAAAGTGCGGGCCTTGTTCACTGAAACTTGGTCTCCCCATGTCACTCTCTCTCCCAAATTCTAGCTGAGTCTCCATCTGGAGCGCCAGATGTAGAAAACAAGCTTACAGTTACCAAGAAGGGAAGGGCTGCTAAGTCACTTCAGTCGTGTCCGACTCTGTACAACCACATAGATGGCAGCCCACCAGGCTCCCCCATCCCTGGGATTCTCCAGACAAGAACACTGGAGTGGGTTGCCATTTCCTTGTCCAATGCATGAAAGTGAAAAGTGAAAGTGAAGTCGCTCAGTCGTGTCCGACTGTTGGCGACCCCATTGACTGCGGCCTACCAGGCTCCTCCATCCATGGGATTTTCCAGGCAAGAGTACTGGAGTGGGGTGCCATTGCCTTCTTAGGGCTATGTTAATCTTTTGGCTACAGTGAATGATGCCACCATGAATAATGGTGTACAAGTATACCCAGAAATCAAATTGCTGGAGTATGTGGTAAATCTATGTTTAACTATGTTTAACAATCATACTCTTTTCATAGTGGCTGCACCATTTTATAATATCTTCCTGCCAGCAAGACACATGGGTCCCTATTTCTCCCCAGCCTTGCCAACACTTGTTGTTTCTGTTTTGTGGTTGTTGCTGTTGTTTTTAATAACCTAATGGCTATGAAGTGGTATCTCATTTCAGCTTTGATTTACGTTTTCGGTTTTGGCTGCACCACCTGACCTGTGGGATCTGAGCTCCACAACCAGGGACTGAATCCGTGAGGTCACAGTGAAAGGGCGGATTCCTAACCACTGGAGCGGCACGGAATTCCCTAATGTTTTCTTTTCTCTTGTAATGTTATTCCTTTATTTATTCATTTTTGGCTGTACTGAGTCTTTGTTGCTACGCTGGCTTTTTCTCTAGTTTCGGTGTTTGGGCTTCTCATCTCAGCCGCTTCTCTTGTTGTGGAGCTGGGGTGCAGGGTGGGGGCTTCAGCCGTTAAGCTTCTCAGGCTACAGAGCACAGGCTCAGTAGTTGTGGCGCACGATCCTAGTTGCTCCTCGGCATGTGGGATCCTCCCATATCCCCTGCACGAGCAATTGGATTCTTTATCACTGAGCCATGGGGGAAGCGCACCCCTCCCCTTTAAAAAAAAGGTCAGATAGGTGTGTTCTTTACCCTACACAGCACATCGAAGCTTAAACAATCATATAAGGAAGCTCCAAGGACATTAACTACACATGAATTGGATCTGCTTCAGAGTATTGTTTGAATTATGATTTATGGGGTAAGTAGGATTTTGTGCCCTTTGGAGGCAGGAATGCATTTCCTCAGTAATTTGGTTCTTTTTGGTAACTATAAATATTCTGGTATGAATTAGCTAAAACATTACATGTATTTGTATCATTTCCAAAAAGAACCATGTGCCTAGGAAAGCGTTATTATTTAGAGATTAGTGGTTTGATTCTCGGATATGGAATTTTACTACAGGACAGCATAGCTAAGAGATGAGGAGGTGTCAAGACCTCTTCTAAACCTAATTACCTCCCCAAAGCCCCATCTCCAAATACTACCACGTGGGGGCTAAATTAGGGCTTCAACTTGTGGATTTTGGGTGGGACATAATTCAATCCATAGCAATTGGGAAACCCACATGTACCACCTTTTTCTTTCTTCCAAATATTTGCAGATGATGACAGGATCATGAACAAACAGGAGAAAAATGACCCACTGGCTGCCTAAACCTCGATTCTTCTTGCTCCGTCTGGACTGACATGATATTGCCTCTTCTTGGGGTGCTGCTGAACCACATGCAAGCCTTTGTCTCAAATTGCTAGACCCAAGGTTTCTTCTAAGGAATACTTTAAATAGTAAAACTGGCATTAATTGTACTGTACAAATATTTGTCAATTTTTAATAACAAAATAATTGTTATAGGTTGAATTGTGCTCCCTCCCCAGCCAAAAAAAGGTTCATTGATATCCTGATCCCTAGTATTTCAGAGTGGAAATGGGGTCAGCGCAGGTGTAATAAGTTCAGTGAGGTCACACTTCAGTTAAATAAGGTCACACTAATTCAATATGGCAGGTGTCCTGTAAGAAGATGGCCATGTGAAGACAGACGATGGGGGTGATGGGTCTAAGACAAGAAACACCAATGATCTGACAAACCACTAGAAACTAGAAAGAGGCAAAGAAGAATTCTCCTGCAGGTTTCAGAGGGAGCGTCGCCCTGCTTTGGTTTCGGACTGCTAGCTTTCAGAGCGAGGAGACAATAAATCTCCACTGTTTTAAGCTTTGCAAGTATTACAAAGTATTACAAAGTAGTTTGTACTACTTTGTTATGGCAGCCTTATAAAACTAATACAGTTGTCTATCTTCTGGAATTGGGTTGTAATTGGCTACCTAGAGCACTTTATTTTCTTATTTTAAGTTTGTATTTATCTTTTTTTGCTTGTTTTTAAATACAGTGGAAAAAAAAATGGTGATCAGAAGTTTACTTTTTATTTTTAAAACTCAGAGCTGGCAAAACGAGTCACAACAAGTAAAAATCAAACAAAGATGAAGGTAATTATGTTGTGTTATTTAATCCAAGAAAATAAAGCATTTGCTGTATAGTGTGGCTTATTGCCAGAACAGTTGTTGGGAAAAGAGCTATAAGTAAATTAAAAATGACACTTACAGAATCAACTATCAAATTATTTGTGGGATGCATTAAAAATGAAATTTTCATCTCCAACTGTAATATCAAAGAACACTATTAATATTGTTTACAATATTAATTATGCAAAGTAGGTGGAGGATCGCAGACTCACAAGTAAATTGCCAATTTAGATAGAAGCTATTCATGCTGAAAAGTCTAAGAGTTAACTTTGAAGTACTGCTTGCTTCAATTACAGGGAGAATCTCAGATTCACAGTGGTTTCTAGAGCCTTACACTTTGCTCGAATCATTTTTGAAGATAGAATGTTTCTTTACATCCTATTACATTACAAAATAGAACATACCCTCTACGGACTTTTATGGAAAAAAAATCCAAGAATGCCCAAGTCAAGTTCTTTTGTGTGTAAATAACCTCTCTGTTCAATGTGGAAAACGGGAGTCCTGAAGGAAGAAGTGGGAATCCCTGGTGACTTAGTGGTAAAGAATCCGCCTGCAATGCAGGAGACTTGAAGGAGATTTGGGTTCCATTCCTGGGTCGTGAAAGTCCCCCGAAGAAGGAAGTGGCAACTCACTCCAGTATTCTTACCTGGTGAATCCCACTGACAGAGAAGCCTGGTGGGCTACAGTCCATGGGGTCACAAGGAGTTGGACATGATTCAGCTACTCAACACCACCAACAAAATGGAGAAGTGACTTGCAGAATGAGTAAGACCTAAATAAGGTATGACTTTCTGGTTAGCACTCATTTACCTGGAAACGGATGGGTGCAGTGACTATACAGTAACATTTTTGCCTTCTAAAAATACTTAATGATAAGAGTATGCTGCAAAGATATGATCAGGATAATCAACAATGTACAATACACACACATGCTCTCTGTTCTTCACGAACTCCAAGGCAGTATAATCTTTCTGCTAAACAAGTTTGACCCAGCGCCTATTATGTTCTGAGGACATGAGCAATTGAAGACCCTCTTTTCACGAAGCTACCATTTTAGCAGAGCAGACAAAAAAAAAGGTATATTGTTCCATGATACGCTCTACCAAATTGCTTGAAGACCTATGCAACTGAAATAATGTATTGCATCATATAAGGAAGTAAATTTGATGGTTTCAACAAATTTATAAATTTAAGGTCATATTTTAAAGTCTACTTCTTCTGGGATCATTATGACAATAACAGAGTGATATTTATCAATAGTGCTGTTTTGTTGGCAGCTTAGCTTAAAAGAAACAGCCAAGATTGTTCTTTTTTTTTGTAATTTGATTTTTAGTTTTTTGGCCTCACAGTATGAGGGATCTTAGTTCCCTGACCAGGGATCGAACCTCTGCCTCCTGCAGTGGAAGCTCATATGGAATCTTAACCATTGGGCACCAGGGTAATCCCCAGAAACTGTTCTTGACAATCCTTTTTTGCCACACAGAAGTTCTTTCCACTTGCAGCAAATGTAAACACTGCTTTTTGTTTTGGGCCTCTCTTGTTCACACCATCCTATACCATTCACTAATGTAGAGGAGATAACTTTTGGAGTCCAAAAAAGGACTATATGAATACAGACTGAATAGTCAATTTTCTAATAACAGAACAAAAGGGTATGGGCCCTTTGTCTACTTTTGACAGTTCCATGAAAGGCCCACTGGGGAAAAAAAAAAACATTGGATTTGAGTCCTTCTCACAAGGATATCCCTGGAGGAGGGCATGGCAACCCACTCCCAGTATTCTTGCCTGGAGAATCGCAAACAGTCGGACGTGACTGAGCGACTAGGCACAGCACAAGGACCTCATTTTTCTCACATTTCTCTTCGCAGCTCTTCTGATTGGCTCCCCAACTTCGGTCTTAGGTCCCCACCATCTACAGAATCAGGTCCAGAGATTATTGTCAAATAACTCAGGAAATCAAAACAAAAACTGAATATGCAATTACCTATGCAAAACCATTTGGTCTTTCCATAAAAAGCAAGGAATCAATTCTGAAATTCTTGTAGGCACACCCTCCATTCTCCAGCATACCACGTCATGATTCTTGGTTTCAGTCAAGACGATTCAAATCCGGCTGTTTTAAGAAGCAAAGGAATGTATTAAAGGCTATTGAACAGTTCAGTTGAAGAACATAGCCTAGAGACTACATAGCTGGAACAATGCCCCAGGTCATGCTCTGGATTGGCCCCAAGAAGCCACTGCAGATGCCAGCGCTGGGTTCAAATGCTACAGGATAACTGGAACCACCTCCATGCCCGGAGCAGAACACGAAATGCTTGGGCTAAAGCCACAGACAGCCCTTCACACTGCGTATATCTGCTAACTCTGCTGCCTCTCTTCTGCAGGATTTTCCTCAGAGTCTGCACCTTTCAGCACTTTTTTTTTTGACAGGAACACCGCTGAAGGCCTGGCCTGAGCTGCAAGGAAAGTGAGGAACAGATATTTTCAGATTCCTGGGTAGACTGTGCCTCAAAAGGTAGGAGAAGCCTCTCTCTCACCGAGGAACAGGATTCTGATGCAATAGAAAATACCTCCTTTTCTGGCAAAACTGAAGATGGAGTCACCAGGCCCTGAGGAACAAGCATGTGAGCTAGGAATGGGTTCGAGACTTTGCTTTCCTTACCATATGACAGGGCAAGATGAGCCCACTCTGAGGAAAGGGAGACCCTTTTCAAGGCTCCCCTCACCTGCCCCTCCAAGCAGGTAAACACAGCTCATTCCTAAGAGAGCACTTAAAGTGGTCCCATCCCACGTGGTGATCTGAGCTGGAAGGCCTTCTGCTGCTTGGCCTGCATGACTCACATGTGACGTTGAAAGTAGCTCAGTCATGTCCGACTCTTTGTGACCCCATGGACTGTAGCCCACCAAGCTCCTCTGTCCATGGGATTCTCCAGGCAAGAATACTGGAGTGGGCTGCCAAGTCCTTCTCCAGGGGAATCTTTCTGACCAGGTCTCTTGCATTGCAGGCAGACACTTGACCATCGGAGCCACCAGGGAAGACTGCATGACCAACGAGGTCTAACTCAAATGCCAGTTCCTCCAGGAAGCCTAGGAATGTAATTTGCAAAGGAGTTTCACTGCAGCCTGATCCCTCACAGGAATCTCTCGTTGTAATGTTCCCCTGTGAGTAGTAGGATGGGAATAGTCATGTTCCCCCAGGACTCTGCTTCCCTTCCAGGGCGCTTACCCACCTTGCAGAATCGTGGTTTGGACATGCACCCACCATTCAGTAGAGACTCCAGAAGCTCCTTTGAGGAGGAATTAGTGCAGGAGTCGAGGGGAGGTAGGGCGGGAGCTTGGAGGCTGATGCTATGTCTGCTTCACACTTTAATGAGTTGGGGACACTGTCGATCTCATTATGAAGAGGTGGCTCTGTGGGACCTCAGCCTGACCCTTCTTCCCTAGCCATCATCCCTCAGTTTTGCTGCGTTGTTCTCCTGTGGGCCCCCACCCAGGCTCTGCAGCCCGTCCTCCGTCCCTTCCTGGTTGTGCCGTATTTAGCAAGCGACTTCTCACATACCTCATGGGGGTGTGCTAATGCTTGTGAGGAGCCAACAACAGGAACTGGAACCCTCTGCACCTTATTGAATATATTTATTTTTTGGTTGCACTGTGATGCTTGTGGGGTCTTAGTTCCCCGACCAGGGATCACCTCCCCCCGCCCCCACCACTGGCAGTGAAAGCATGGAATCTTAACCACTGGACTCCCAGGGAAGTCCCAATCCTGTTATTATTATTAGTTATTATTATCACAGTCTTCTGGAGGCCTTCCTTGGTGGCTCAGTTGGAAAAGAATCTGCCTGCAATGTAGGAGACCCAGGTTCAATTCCTGGGTGGGGAAGATCCCTTGGAGAAGGAAATGGCAATCCACTCCACTATTCTTGCCTGGAAAATCGCATAGACAGAGGAACCTGGTCGGCTACAGTCCATGGGGTCGCAAAGAGTTGGACACGACTTAGCGACTAAACCAGCACCGCTTCTAGAGGGTAGCGGCCTTTCTGGTTCTCTTTTGCACTCTTTCCAGACTCTTTCCCAGAACCCTGCTTGCAAGAGAGCCTGCTCAAATCTGCTGAAGAGAGACTGGGCATCTAGAGGGACTGGGGGGTGGCACACGGAGTAAAGTCTTGTCCCAGCAGTGAGCATCACGAAGCGATCCGGGTCATAGGACTGTCTCAGGCTTCAAGGGTGAAAAAGCTGGGGGCTGATCCACTGGTTAAGAACCCACCTTCCAAAGCAGGCGACACAGGGTTAGATCCCTAGGAACTAAGATCCTACATGCCGAGGGGCAACTAAGCCCACGGGCTGCGATTGCTGAAGCCCCAGCGCTGGCACACTGCAACTCGAGAGTCCTTAGGCCACAAGGAAAGGTCTGCATGACCGCAGAGAAGGTCCCACGTGCCACAACTAAGACTCCATGCAGCCAAATAAATAAATGAATAAATAAATTTTTTTTAAGTTGAAATGTTAGGTTAAATAGGTGATCTTGGAAGGAAAAAAGTTGTCCGCCTAGTCCACAGAACTTCTTTGATCCTCTTGTGATGAGATGTTACCTAGGGCACGTTTAGTTGTGCTGTCAAGAAGCCCACACTCACCCACTTACTCTTCTCCAAAAAAGGCTGTTGATCACCTTTCACGTGCACAGGGATCACCCAGGATCTTGATCAAGTGCAGAGTCTGAGTCAGTAGGTGTGGATGAGGCCTGAGATTCTGCATTTCTAATAAACTCCCAGCTGCTGCTGGTCCATGGATCACACTTTTAGCAGCAAAGGTATACAACATGGGGGAGGAGGCGGGGAAAGGCATATAACTTTTTCTTCAATATCGAAAAATAGGGACTTCCCTGGTGGTCCAGTGGCTAAGACTCCATGCTCCCAATGCAGGGGGTAAGCGTTCAGTCCCTGGTAGTGGAATTATATCTCATCTGCTGCAGCTGAGAGCGTGCATGATGCAACTAAAGATCCCACATGCCACAGGTAAAGAAAGACCCGGTGCAGCCAAATAAATATATAAAAACATTTTAAAAAATATCAAAAAGTAAACAAATGTCCAGACCTAGGCAAGCCCACTCTAACTTGACTTTGTTCAAGAGATGAGTGGCTGGGGTAATTTCTCCATAAGGTAAATATTTCCTTAGCTTCCCCACCAGGTGACAATGGAGTGGCCATTTACTACTATGTGGAAAGGAAATAATTATTTATCCAAACCTGGAGACCAGCACAACAAGATGAGTACAAGCATTTGGACAGGTGGGGACAATCAGATTAGGTGAATATTAAACGTGGATTAAAAGGGTTGAGTTTTGTTTCTTTGAGCCCACCATAGGTCACCGCATCAGAATGATCTGGGATGTTATTCGAATGCTGACTCCCGGGCTCCACACCTTACATAATGAATCATGATCTTTGCAAGGGGCCTGTGAATCTGAATCTTTAATAAGGAAACATCTAAGCAATTGTTACACATATTAAAATTCAAAAAGCATGAGTTTAGAGACTTTAAGTTCTCTGATAAGACTATCATTTGATGATCTCACAATACATTAAATTGATAATGGTGTGATGGTGATAGCCCCAATCTGTGTGTGTGTGTGTGTGTGTGCGTGCGCGCGCACGCACGCATGCATGTGTGTGCACATGCATGTGCTCAGTCCTGTCTGACTCTTTGCAACCCTATGGACTGTAGCCTGATATGCTCCTCTGTCTATGGAATTTTCCAGGCAAGAATACTGAAGTGAGTTGCGATTTCCTCCTCCAGGGGATCTTCCCCACCCAGGGATTGAACCCAAAATCTCTTGCATTTCCTGCATTGGCAGGCAGATTCTTTACCACTGTACCACCTGGGAAGCCCAGCCCCAATCCTTATATTGCCCTAAAATATTCTAGGATTTCAACATTGGTTTCTTACCAAGATCTTGAAGGAATCTTTGGGTTCATACAAATATGCTTAGAACCCACTGATGATCTGAACTGATTCTTGGTGTTTTTTTGTTGATATTCAGTAAATACCACTGCTGCTGCTACTGCTGCTAAGTCGCTTCAGTCGTGTCCGTCTCTGCAACCCCATGGACGGCAGCCCACCAGGCTTCCCTGTCCCTGGGATTCTCCAGGCAAGAACACTGGAGTGGGTTGCCATTTCCTTCTCCAGTAAATACCATGAGTACGTATGTAATGTAGCCAAGTCAATATTATTTCCACAATTTGTACACATAATGGAGTACTAAATAATTTCCTCCTCTATATAGCAAATACAGAATCAACCAGATGAAGTAAATTGCTACCAAAACCTACAGTGATTTACTTGGATTTATTTTCTTCCACAAATCCATGGAAAAGTGAGAACATCTAATAGAGACAAATACATTCATGATATCACTGGAATGAATACCATCCTTGACTAAGTGACTGTTTTGGGGGAACAATAGGCGTTTGGGAGTCTTTTTCAGGCTGGATAAGGTGGTAGTCCCTCCAGCACCCACACGACTGAGCTACAATTGTATATAGGATTGTGTGGTATCCTAAAGGCATTTCTCTGTAGTTTTTATCAGAGAACAGCAGAAGTTTACCAGAACCAAAAATACTTTTCTTCACATTGTTAAGAGGACTTTCATGCTTTTCACCCATTCTTTAGAAAATGAAAAGCTAATGCCATGTAATCACAATTTCCTGGGATTCTGAAAAACCCTTAAAGAGGCACATTGATGCCCGCTGAATGGAAACACTGTAGTGCGCTTTGGATCGGCTCTGTTGCGGGGGTCCTTGACACTCATATGCTCAAATCAGAGTTTTCAAAGGTTCCTTTTGTGTCCAAAACACCCAGACAGTCTGATTTCAACTCTGCATGTGCTTCTGGGTGAATGCAGATGTACTTTTTTTTTTTTAAAGGAAAAAAAGGAAACAATTAAAGCCAATATTAATTACCTCAGTACTTCGGACTTGAGATTATAAGAATTTCATTTCTGTATGTGTATAAAATGTATTATCTTATACTGGTATTGAAAAACCACACTGTTTTGCCATTTCTAGATTTACTATCAATAAAACCCAACCAAATATCCTATAAAATGAACTTTATTAGAAGCAGAGATAAGCAGAAAGTTTTCTGGCCCCATCAATATTTAATTTAGAGACAAAATAACGTGCCTGTGTTACTAGATATGTTAGACTGTATTTTGAAGCCATGTTATTCTGCTTAGGCCACTGAGTTCACCTCCACCTACTTGTGTCTTCAAATACATCCTTGGAGTATATGATTCTATGAAGAGTCCTGAGGGGTTTCCAGGACTCTGTATTGAGTCCTGGAAAATTCCACAAAATTGGTTTGTGGAGTTCTCCCAGATATGTGCAACAGCCAGCATATCATTGGTGACTTAGTGGTAAAGAATAAGCCTGCAAACAAATAAAAAAGAATCTGCCTGCCAATGCAGGACGAGGTGCAGGAAACTCGAGTTCGATCTCTGGATCAGGAAGATCCCTGGAAGGAGGAAATGACAACCCACTCCAGTATTCTTCCCGGGAAAATTCCACGGACAGAGGAGGCTGGTGGGCTATACAGTCCACGGTGTCGCAAAGAGTGGGACACAACTGAGCGGCTGACCTACGCACGGAATAGTTCAGATCTTAACCAGCAATGGCACTAGATTTCGTGTGCGCTGACAGTTCTTGTCCACCAGGGGGCAGTCAACTCATTAAAACCAAAGAGAGTTAACAATAAATAAAATCTGTAATTAAAAAAAAAAGCACATCTTAAGTTAGTTTCAGTTTCAATAAAAGTTGAAAAAGTTGGCTTAAAGTTCAACATTCAGAAAACTAAGATCATGGCATCCAGTCCCATCACTTCATGGCAAATAGATGGAGAAACAGTGGAAACAGTGGCAGACTTTATTTTCTTGGGTTCCAAATTCACTGCAGATGGTGACTGCAGCCATGAAATTAAAAGACGCTTACTCCTTGGAAGGAAAGGTATGACCAACCTAGACAGCATATGAAAAAGCAGAAACACTACTTTCCCAACAGAGGTCCGTCTAGCCAAGGCTATGGTTTTTCCAGTGGTCATGTATGGACGTGAGAGTTGGACTATAAAGAAATCTGAGCAGTGAAGAATTAATGCTTTTGAACTGTGGTGTTGGAGAAGACTCTTGAGAGTCCCTTGGACTGCAAGGAGATCCAACCAGTCCATCCTAAAGGAAATCAGTCCTGAATGTTCCTTGGAAGGACTGATGTTGAAGCTGAAACTCCAATACTTTGGCCACCTGATGCAAAGAACTGACTCACTGGAAAAGACCCTGATGCTGGGAAAGATGGAGGGCAGGAGGAGAATGGGACAACAGAGGATGAGATGGTTGGATGGCACCATCAATTCAATGGACGTGAGTCTGAGTAAACCCTGGGAGTTGGTGATGGACAGGGAGGCCTGGAGTGCTGCAGTCCATGGGGTCACAAAGAGTCGGACACGACTGAGCAATTGAACTGACTGATAGAAGGAGAACAACTGTAAGCTTCTCAGGAAGTACATACATAAGGATTACTAGTGCACATTTTGGCCAACCTGAAGGACTTCACATCTGAATAAGTGGTCGTACTTCATGTGCCCAGAATTGATATTTAGGCCTGGAAGAGACATGCCCCACTGTCAGAATACAGAAACTATAGTAAGTGACATAATGAAATTAAACATTTTAAACTTTGAACATTTTTTTAGAATTTGAAGAAGCTGATGCTCTAAGTCAATGGATCACACTTTGTGTATCAGAGAACTAACAGTTGGATTCAAATGTGCTATACTTGCAATTAACCAGGAACTAGTTGAGTAGAGGAGAAAGATCAACGATCTCAGTGTTAAAAGAATCAAATGTGAATTCTGTGTCTTTGCTTTTCAGTTATGTAGCCTCGGAAAATATATATGTCAGAGAGTTCTGGAAGACTATGAAGGGCAAATAATTTAAGACATAAGGAAGAAATAAAGTCAAACTAGATCTGTCTTTCTACCCTGGGAAGCATGAGCGTCTCATGCCTTCATAAAGCCTTCCCGATCACAAAGCACCTTTTCAGTGCACTGTCTCCCCAGAAGCCCTTCCTCAGATGAAAGTTTGCAAGTCAAATGAGGTATTCACATGAAGCACTTGAATGTTGCCCGAGCATCAGAGCAAGCACATGATAATTGGCAGGTGTACTTACTATAGTTTGTTCTTCCAACCAACTTGTGCACTGGAGACTGGCATCTTTCACATTGCCAGATTTTGAAAAACTGAGGTCCAAGAGAAATAAAGTGACTTGTCCAGGTCACATAGCTGCAGTGTTAGAACCTGGACTTGAGCTCATGTATGCTTTCTCCTCTTCTAGAGCATGCTCCTAGGCACTATCATGATAAGCATGAACAGTATCATAAAGAGGATATTTTTTTCCTTAACGAATATAACAAAGTAAGAGCCCAAATCAGATGCCCCAGTACTGGCTTTCCTAGCCTTGGGGTTCTGGCCTTGTAGTTTCCTGGACTCCCAAGTGCTCTGTCAATGCATCAGTACAGAGCAGAGGTTCTCCACTCTCCATCCCTCCATCTTTATTTAGATGTAATTGACATACAACACTGTGTAAGTTTAAGATGCAAGCAGTGGTTTTTAATCTTTGACACACATAAGAATGCCTAAGTGAGTTGTAAAAAGTACTGAGGTTCAGATTCCAAACCAGCCTAATGCGATCAGAATGCTGCCTAGATTTCTTTCTCTGCTACTCTGTCCACGGTGAGAATGTGTGGAGCTGGAGCTCAAAGCCGAGTCCTCCATCTCCAGGCTCAGTGCTTGTTCTGCTGCCGTGTGTAAATATTATCAGTCTCAAGAGGTGAGTCCACAGTTACCATGGGGCACCAATCACCAAAAAACTAGACTTTAAAATAAAACATGGAAGACGGTCAAAGAGATGGATTGTTGGGAAAATGTAAAGAGTGTAGGAGACAAGTTACTTGAGGAAAAGTCAAACTAGAGAGTGGTACATGTGCATATTATACTGGCTCACTTTTCCGGACGTGGCGGAAGCACGCCAGCATGAAGCACCTTCCTAGGTTGAACACAAAAGAACTGACCCATAGAGCACTGCTTGACTGTACTGCCTCTCTGTGGAAGCTGAGGGACAAAAGCAATTGTCATGATAGGCAGCTCTCAGGTAAGACATCCTTGGTGATAATTACCGCTGGACAGAGACATGTGCTCTGATGCTGAGGAAACATTAAAATTTGGTTAATGTTTTGCACTTTTTGGCTGGGGGTGCTGTGCAGCACAGCTTGTTGTATCTTAGTTTCCTGAACAGGGGTTGACCCCGGGACTTTGGTGGTGACAGTGTGGAACCCTAACCACTGGACGGCCAGGGAATTCCCCCACGGTTTTGTACTTAATAAGGGTGTAGAATAAAACAGAGAGTAAGTCTAAATTAGGATGTCTAGTAGAATCCATTGGGGCTTCCCTCATAGCTCAGCTGGTAAAGAATCTGCTTGCAATGCAGGAGACCCCAGTTCAATTTCTGGGTTGAGAAGATTCCCTGGAGAAGGGCTAGGCTATGCATTCCAGTTTCCTTGGGCTTCCCTGGTGGCTCAGACAGTAAGGAATCTACCTGCAATGCGGGAGACCTGGGTTTGATCCCTGGGTTGGGAAGATCCTCTGGAGGAGGGCATGGCAACCCACTCCAGTATTCTTGCCTGGAGAATCTGCATGGACAGAGGAGCCTGGAGGGCTACAGTCCATGGGGTTGCAAAAAGAGTCCGACATGACTAAGTGACTAAGCA